>NC_091358.1:22600128-22882299 GCF_038502225.1 Cherax quadricarinatus | reverse complement strand
CTGCACCAGGAAAATCACTAGGGATAGGACAGGCCCATGCAGGACAATAAAAAATGAGGACAACTAGAAACTACAGTAAAGAAACACTGGTAAATAGGCTACACAATTGTGACTGGACAGAGATAACAAGTTGCACGGACGTAAACGATGCCTGGGAAAAATTCAAAACAATGTTCACTACCATTCTTAATAATATTGCACCAGTTAAAGAGGTTAGGATTAAACGAAGAACTGAACCCTGGATGACTACTGAGATATTAGATAATATGAAATTCAGAGACCAGCTGCTTAAAGATTTAAAGCAAAC
The DNA here is from genome assembly GCF_038502225.1 of Cherax quadricarinatus. Lineage (NCBI taxonomy): Eukaryota > Metazoa > Arthropoda > Malacostraca > Decapoda > Parastacidae > Cherax > Cherax quadricarinatus. The sequence continues at coordinate 22,881,992 of NC_091358.1, read as the reverse complement.
AGACAGGATATTGCAGCACTAAATGAATTCCAAAGGGTGAGGAACAGAGTACAGAGGCTTATAAAAGGAGCAAAGGCAAAGCACTATTGCTCAAAAATTGAAGAATATAAGCATAACCCCAGAAAGCTCTGGCAACAACTAAAACAGTTGGGGTATAGCCATAAGCCAGTAGATAGGTCTAACATAGTACTCACTATCGATAATGAGGTATGCCACAAAACATCTAAGGTGGCAAATTGCTTTAATTCCTACTACACATCTGTTGCATCAACACTAGTACTTAAACTACCAGCTGCATCAAATACCTTTAACACAGACTCTGATAAGTTTCAAACATACTATACCAATAAAGGGGTAACCCCAAACAGTTGTCAACTAGTAAGTGTATCTCATGACTTCATTCAAAAAGAACTAAGCAGGTTAAACCCAACTAAGAGCACAGGCCCTGATAACATCCCGTCTAAGTTCCTAAAAGATGGTGCTTTTGAACTGTCAATCCCTATTGCTCACATAATAAATCTATCAATCACCACTCAATACCGTACCGGAGGGGTTCAAGGAGGCCAGAGTTACTCCTATCTTCAAGAAAAATAATAGGTCTGATGTAAGCAACTATAGACCTGTTAGTATACTCAGTATAATATCTAAAATTCCTGGAGAGGGCGGTGTATTCTCGCAGTTGGCACCTTAATGACAACAGCATTCTCCATAGCTATCAATCGGGCTTTAGAAGATCCTCATCAACTGATACCTCCCTTATTAATCTGATGGATTACCTGAGAACTGAAATGTCAAAAGGAATCTGCAGGTATGGTAACTAGACCTGCAAAAGGCCTTCGATACTGTCAACCACAATATATTATGTAAGAAACTTGCTTATAGGTATAGGTTCTGGTAGACTGGGTTTAAGTCCCACCTTACAACAGGAGACAAATTGTCAAAATCAACAAAACGGAATCAGAACCCCTGCCGATAACATGGAGTTCCTGCTGCAGTATTCCCGTCCCTTACTATTCTTATGTTATACAATGATATGCCTATCAGTGTCAAGTGCAAACCCTACTGTATGCAGATGACAGTGCTCTGTTAGTGACAAGGTAAAGACCTACAAGATATTAAGCACGTTTTAACACTGGAACTGAGTCCCGCGCAAAATGCAGTTAGTAGACAACAAACTATCATTACACCTAGGGAAAACTGAAGCCATTCTCTTTGGAACGAAACATAAACTGGAGAAGGGTAAATAATTTTAATGCCAGTGTAATGGGAGTCCATCACTTTGGTTCTTCATCAGTTAAATATCTGGGAACTTCTGACCATATGTCAGAGAACATAGGAAATATAGTAAAGAAAGGAATGACAGGCTGAAGTTCCTGCATAGACAAGCACAGTGTCTACCTACTGAGGCTCGCAGGACCCTATGTCTAGCCCTTATACAATGCCATATGGATTACGCTTGCCTTCTGGCACTCGCCTTGACAAAAACTGGAAAGATAGACTGCAAATCACCCAGAACAAAATCGGTAAGATTCATCCTGGGGCTGGGACCAAGAGAACATGGTAGCGCTATGTAATATCAGTAGATAGTCTTAATGACCCTCGTGTAGTAGATAGTCTTAATGACCCTCGTGTAGTAGATAGTCTTAATGACCCTCGTGTAGTAGATAGTCTTAATGACCCTCGTGTAGTAGATAGTCTTAATGACCCTCGTGTAGTAGATAGTCTTAATGACCCTCGTGTAGTAGATAGTCTTAATGACCCTCGTGTAGTAGATAGTCTTAATGACCATTGTGTAGTAGATAGTGTTAATGACCCTCGTGTAGTAGATAGTCTTAATGACCCCCGTGTAGTAGATAGTCTTAATGACACTCGTGTAGTAGATAGTCTTACTGACCCTCGTGTAGTAGATAGTCTTAATGAATCTCGTGTAGTAGATAGTCTTAATGACCCTCGAGTATTAGATAGTCCTAATGACCCTCGTGTAGTAGATAGTCTTAATGACCCTCGTGTAGTAGATAGTATTAATGACCCTCGTGTAGAAGATAGTCTTAATGACCCTCGTGTAGTAGATAGTCTTAATGACCCTCGTGTAGTAGATAGTCTTAATGACCCTCGTGTAGTAGATAGTCTTAATGACCCTCGTGTATTAGATAGTCTTAATGGCCCTCGTGTAGTAGATAGTCTTAATGACCCTCGTGTAGTAGATAGTCTTAATGACCCTCGTGTAGTAGATAGTCTTAATGACCCTCGTGTAGTAGATAGTCTTAATGACCCTCGTGTAGTAGATAGTCTTAATGACCCTCGTGTAGTAGATAGTCTTAATGACCCTCGTGTAGTAGATAGTCTTAATGACCCTCGTGTAGTAGATAGTCTTAATGACCCTCGTGTAGTAGATAGTCTTAATGACCCTCGTGTAGTAGATAGTCTTAATGACCCTCGTGTAGTAGATAGTCTTAATGACCCTCGTGTAGTAGATAGTCTTAATGACCCTCGTGTAGTAGATAGTCTTAATGACCCTCGTGTAGTAGATAGTCTTAATGACCCTCGTGTAGTAGATAGTCTTAATGACCCTCGTGTAGTAGATAGTCTTAATGACCCTCGTGTAGTAGATAGTCTTAATGACCCTCGTGTAGTAGATAGTCTTAATGTAGTAGATAGTCTTAATGACCCTCGTGTAGTAGATAGTCTTAATGACCCTCGTGTAGTAGATAGTCTTAATGACCCTCGTGTAGTAGATAGTCTTAATGACCCTCGTGTAGTAGATAGTCTTAATGACCCTCGTGTAGTAGATAGTCTTAATGACCCTCGTGTAGTAGATAGTCTTAATGACCCTCGTGTAGTAGATAGTCTTAATGACCCTCGTGTAGTAGATAGTCTTAATGACCCTCGTGTAGTAGATAGTCTTAATGACCCTCGTGTAGTAGATAGTCTTAATGACCCTCGTGTAGTAGATAGTCTTAATGACCCTCGTGTAGTAGATAGTCTTAATGACCCTCGTGTAGTAGATAGTCTTAATGACCCTCGTGTAGTAGATAGTCTTAATGACCCTCGTGTAGTAGATAGTCTTAATGACCCTCGTGTAGTAGATAGTCTTAATGACCCTCGTGTAGTAGATAGTCTTAATGACCCTCGTGTAGTAGATAGTCTTAATGACCCTCGTGTAGTAGATAGTCTTAATGACCCTCGTGTAGTAGATAGTCTTAATGACCCTCGTGTAGTAGATAGTCTTAATGACCCTCGTGTAGTAGATAGTCTTAATGACCCTCGTGTAGTAGATAGTCTTAATGACCCTCGTGTAGTAGATAGTCTTAATGACCCTCGTGTAGTAGATAGTCTTAATGACCCTCGTGTAGTAGATAGTCTTAATGACCCTCGTGTAGTAGATAGTCTTAATGACCCTCGTGTAGTAGATAGTCTTAATGACCCTCGTGTAGTAGATAGTCTTAATGACCCTCGTGTAGTAGATAGTCTTAATGACCCTCGTGTAGTAGATAGTCTTAATGACCCTCGTGTAGTAGATAGTCTTAATGACCCTCGTGTAGTAGATAGTCTTAATGACCCTCGTGTAGTAGATAGTCTTAATGACCCTCGTGTAGTAGATAGTCTTAATGACCCTCGTGTAGTAGATAGTCTTAATGACCCTCGTGTAGTAGATAGTCTTAATGACCCTCGTGTAGTAGATAGTCTTAATGACCCTCGTGTAGTAGATAGTCTTAATGACCCTCGTGTGTAGTAGATAGTCTTAATGACCCTCGTGTAGTAGATAGTCTTAATGACCCTCGTGTAGTAGATAGTCTTAATGACCCTCGTGTAGTAGATAGTCTTAATGACCCTCGTGTAGTAGATAGTCTTAATGACCCTCGTGTAGTAGATAGTCTTAATGACCCTCGTGTAGTAGATAGTCTTAATGACCCTCGTGTAGTAGATAGTCTTAATGACCCTCGTGTAGTAGATAGTCTTAATGACCCTCGTGTAGTAGATAGTCTTAATGACCCTCGTGTAGTAGATAGTCTTAATGACCCTCGTGTAGTAGATAGTCTTAATGACCCTCGTGTAGTAGATAGTCTTAATGACCCTCGTGTAGTAGATAGTCTTAATGACCCTCGTGTAGTAGATAGTCTTAATGACCCTCGTGTAGTAGATAGTCTTAATGACCCTCGTGTAGTAGATAGTCTTAATGACCCTCGTGTAGTAGATAGTCTTAATGACCCTCGTGTAGTAGATAGTCTTAATGACCCTCGTGTAGTAGATAGTCTTAATGACCCTCGTGTAGTAGATAGTCTTAATGACCCTCGTGTGTTAGTCTTAATGACCCTCGTGTAGTAGATAGTCTTAATGACCATCGTGTAGTAGATAGTCTTAATGACCCTCGTGTAGTAGATAGTCTTAATGACCCTCGTTTAGTAGATAGTCTTAATGACCCTCGTGTAGTAGATAGTCTTAATGACCCTCGTGTAGTAGATAGTCTTAATGACCCTCGTGTAGTAGATAGTCTTAGTGACCATCGTGTAGTAGCTAGTCTTAATGACCCTCGTGTAGTAGATAGTCTAATGTCGTGTAGATAGTCTTAATGACCCTCGTGTAGTAGATAGTCTTAATGACCCTCGTGTAGTAGATAGTCTTAATGACCCTCGTGTAGTAGATAGTCTTAATGACCCTCGTGTAGTAGATAGTCTTAATGACCCTCGTGTAGTAGATAGTCTTAATGACCCTCGTGTAGTAGATAGTCTTAATGACCCTCGTGTAGTAGATAGTCTTAATGACCCTCGTGTAGTAGATAGTCTTAATGACCCTCGTGTAGTAGATAGTCTTAATGACCCTCGTGTAGTAGTAGTCTTAATGACCCTCGTGTAGTAGATAGTCTTAATGACCCTCGTGTAGTAGATAGTCTTAATGACCCTCGTGTAGTAGATAGTCTTAATGACCCTCGTGTAGTAGATAGTCTTAATGACCCTCGTGTAGTAGATAGTCTTAATGACCCTCGTGTAGTAGATAGTCTTAATGACCCTCGTGTAGTAGATAGTCTTAATGACCCTCGTGTAGTAGATAGTCTTAATGACCCTCGTGTAGTAGATAGTCTTAATGACCCTCGTGTAGTAGATAGTCTTAATGACCCTCGTGTAGTAGATAGTCTTAATGACCCTCGTGTAGTAGATAGTCTTAATGACCCTCGTGTAGTAGATAGTCTTAATGACCCTCGTGTAGTAGATAGTCTTAATGACCCTCGTGTAGTAGATAGTCTTAATGACCCTCGTGTAGTAGATAGTCTTAATGACCCTCGTGTAGTAGATAGTCTTAAACCCTCGTGTAGTAGATAGTCTTAATGACCCTCGTGTAGTAGATAGTCTTAATGACCCTCGTGTAGTAGATAGTCTTAATGACCCTCGTGTAGTAGATAGTCTTAATGACCCTCGTGTAGTAGATAGTCTTAATGACCCTCGTGTAGTAGATAGTCTTAATGACCCTCGTGTAGTAGATAGTCTTAATGACCCTCGTGTAGTAGATAGTCTTAATGACCCTCGTGTAGTAGATAGTCTTAATGACCCTCGTGTAGTAGATAGTCTTAATGACCCTCGTGTAGTAGATAGTCTTAATGACCCTCGTGTAGTAGATAGTCTTAATGACCCTCGTGTAGTAGATAGTCTTAATGACCCTCGTGTAGTAGATAGTCTTAATGACCCTCGTGTAGTAGATAGTCTTAATGACCCTCGTGTAGTAGATAGTCTTAATGACCCTCGTGTAGTAGATAGTCTTAATGACCCTCGTGTAGTAGATAGTCTTAATGACCCTCGTGTAGTAGATAGTCTTAATGACCCTCGTGTAGTAGATAGTCTTAATGACCCTCGTGTAGTAGATAGTCTTAATGACCCTCGTGTAGTAGATAGTCTTAATGACCCTCGTGTAGTAGATAGTCTTAATGACCCTCGTGTAGTAGATAGTCTTAATGACCCTCGTGTAGTAGATAGTCTTAATGACCCTCCTGTAGTAGATAGTCTTAATGACCCTCGTGTAGTAGATAGTCTTAATGACCCTCGTGTAGTAGATAGTCTTAATGACCCTCGTGTAGTAGATAGTCTTAATGACCCTCGTGTAGTAGATAGTCTTAATGACCCTCGTGTAGTAGATAGTCTTAATGACCCTCGTGTAGTAGATAGTCTTAATGACCCTCGTGTAGTAGATAGTCTTAATGACCCTCGTGTAGTAGATAGTCTTAATGACCCTCGTGTAGTAGTCTTAATGACCCTCGTGCAGTAGATAGTCTTAATGACCCTCGTGTAGTAGATAGTCTTAATGACCCTCGTGTAGTAGATAGTCTTAATGACCCTCGTGTAGTAGATAGTCTTAATGACCCTCGTGTAGTAGATAGTCTTAATGACCCTCGTGTAGTAGATAGTCTTAATGACCCTCGTGTAGTAGATAGTCTTAATGACCCTCGTGTAGTAGATAGTCTTAATGACCCTCGTGTAGTAGATAGTCTTAATGACCCTCGTGTAGTAGATAGTCTTAATGACCCTCGTGTAGTAGATAGTCTTAATGACCCTCGTGTAGTAGATAGTCTTAATGACCCTCGTGTAGTAGATAGTCTTAATGACCCTCGTGTAGTAGATAGTCTTAATGACCCTCGTGTAATGACCCTCGTGTAGTAGATAGTCTTAATGACCCTCGTGTAGTAGATAGTCTTAATGACCCTCGTGTAGTAGATAGTCTTAATGACCCTCGTGTAGTAGATAGTCTTAATGACCCTCGTGTAGTAGATAGTCTTAATGACCCTCGTGTAGTAGATAGTCTTAATGACCCTCGTGTAGTAGATAGTCTTAATGACCCTCGTGTAGTAGATAGTCTTAATGACCCTCGTGTAGTAGATAGTCTTAATGACCCTCGTGTAGTAGATAGTCTTAATGACCCTCGTGTAGTAGATAGTCTTAATGACCCTCGTGTAGTAGATAGTCTTAATGACCCTCGTGTAGTAGATAGTCTTAATGACCCTCGTGTAGTAGATAGTCTTAATGACCCTCGTGTAGTAGATAGTCTTAATGACCCTCGTGTAGTAGATAGTCTTAATGACCCTCGTGTAGTAGATAGTCTTAATGACCCTCGTGTAGTAGATAGTCTTAATGACCCTCGTGTAGTAGATAGTCTTAATGACCCTCGTGTAGTAGATAGTCTTAATGACCCTCGTGTAGTAGATAGTCTTAATGACCCTCGTGTAGTAGATAGTCTTAATGACCCTCGTGTAGTAGATAGTCTTAATGACCCTCGTGTAGTAGATAGTCTTAATGACCCTCGTGTAGTAGATAGTCTTAATGACCCTCGTGTAGTAGATAGTCTTAATGACCCTCGTGTAGTAGATAGTCTTAATGACCCTCGTGTAGTAGATAGTCTTAATGACCCTCGTGTAGTAGATAGTCTTAATGACCCTCGTGTAGTAGATAGTCTTAATGACCCTCGTGTAGTAGATAGTCTTAATGACCCTCGTGTAGTAGATAGTCTTAATGACCCTCGTGTAGTAGATAGTCTTAATGACCCTCGTGTAGTAGATAGTCTTAATGACCCTCGTGTAGTAGATAGTCTTAATGACCCTCGTGTAGTAGATAGTCTTAATGACCCTCGTGTAGTAGATAGTCTTAATGACCCTCGTGTAGTAGATAGTCTTAATGACCCTCGTGTAGTAGATAGTCTTAATGACCCTCGTGTAGTAGATAGTCTTAATGACCCTCGTGTAGTAGATAGTCTTAATGACCCTCGTGTAGTAGATAGTCTTAATGACCCTCGTGTAGTAGATAGTCTTAATGACCCTCGTGTAGTAGATAGTCTTAATGACCCTCGTGTAGTAGATAGTCTTAATGACCCTCGTGTAGTAGATAGTCTTAATGACCCTCGTGTAGTAGATAGTCTTAATGACCCTCGTGTAGTAGATAGTCTTAATGACCCTCGTGTAGTAGATAGTCTTAATGACCCTCGTGTAGTAGATAGTCTTAATGACCCTCGTGTAGTAGATAGTCTTAATGACCCTCGTGTAGTAGATAGTCTTAATGACCCTCGTGTAGTAGATAGTCTTAATGACCCTCGTGTAGTAGATAGTCTTAATGACCCTCGTGTAGTAGATAGTCTTAATGACCCTCGTGTAGTAGATAGTCTTAATGACCCTCGTGTAGTAGATAGTCTTAATGACCCTCGTGTAGTAGATAGTCTTAATGACCCTCGTGTAGTAGATAGTCTTAATGACCCTCGTGTAGTAGATAGTCTTAATGACCCTCGTGTAGTAGATAGTCTTAATGACCCTCGTGTAGTAGATAGTCTTAATGACCCTCGTGTAGTAGATAGTCTTAATGACCCTCGTGTAGTAGATAGTCTTAATGACCCTCGTGTAGTAGATAGTCTTAATGACCCTCGTGTAGTAGATAGTCTTAATGACCCTCGTGTAGTAGATAGTCTTAATGACCCTCGTGTAGTAGATAGTCTTAATGACCCTCGTGTAGTAGATAGTCTTAATGACCCTCGTGTAGTAGATAGTCTTAATGACCCTCGTGTAGTAGATAGTCTTAATGACCCTCGTGTAGTAGATAGTCTTAATGACCCTCGTGTAGTAGATAGTCTTAATGACCCTCGTGTAGTAGATAGTCTTAATGACCCTCGTGTAGTAGATAGTCTTAATGACCCTCGTGTAGTAGATAGTCTTAATGACCCTCGTGTAGTAGATAGTCTTAATGACCCTCGTGTAGTAGATAGTCTTAATGACCCTCGTGTAGTAGATAGTCTTAATGACCCTCGTGTAGTAGATAGTCTTAATGACCCTCGTGTAGTAGATAGTCTTAATGACCCTCGTGTAGTAGATAGTCTTAATGACCCTCGTGTAGTAGATAGTCTTAATGACCCTCGTGTAGTAGATAGTCTTAATGACCCTCGTGTAGTAGATAGTCTTAATGACCCTCGTGTAGTAGATAGTCTTAATGACCCTCGTGTAGTAGATAGTCTTAATGACCCTCGTGTAGTAGATAGTCTTAATGACCCTCGTGTAGTAGATAGTCTTAATGACCCTCGTGTAGTAGATAGTCTTAATGACCCTCGTGTAGTAGATAGTCTTAATGACCCTCGTGTAGTAGATAGTCTTAATGACCCTCGTGTAGTAGATAGTCTTAATGACCCTCGTGTAGTAGATAGTCTTAATGACCCTCGTGTAGTAGATAGTCTTAATGACCCTCGTGTAGTAGATAGTCTTAATGACCCTCGTGTAGTAGTCTTAATGACCCTCGTGTAGTAGATAGTCTTAATGACCCTCGTGGAGTAGAAAGTCTTAATGACCCTCGTGTAGAAGTCTTAGTGACCCTCGTGTAGTAGATAGTCTTAATGACCCTCGTGTAGTAGATAGTCTTAATGACCCTCGTGTAGTAGATAGTCTTAATGACCCTCGTGTAGTAGATAGTCTTAATGACCCTCGTGTAGTAGATAGTCTTAATGACCCTCGTGTAGTAGATAGTCTTAATGACACTCGTGTAGTAGTCTTAATGACCCTCGTGTAGTAGATAGTCTTAAGTGTAGTAGATAGTCTTAAGTGTAGTAGATAGTCTTAATAATCCACTTGTAATAGATAGTCTTAATGACCCTCTTGTAGTAGATAATCTTAATGACCCCCGTGTAGTAGATAGTCTTAATGACCCTCATGTAGTAGATAGTCTTACTGACCCTCGTGTAGTAGATAGTCTTAATGACCCTCGTGTAGTAGATAGTCTTAATGACCCTCGTGTAGTAGATAGTCTTAATGACCCTCGTGTAGTAGATAGTCTTAATGACCCTCGTGTAGTAGTAGACCCTCGTGGAGGAGATAGTCTTAATGACCCTCGTGTAGTAGATAGTCTTAATGACCCTCGTGTAGTAGATAGTCTTAATGACCCTCGTGTAGTAGATAGTCTTAATGACCCTCGTGTAGTAGATAGTCTTAATGACCCTCGTGTAGTAGTGACCCTCGTGTAGTAGATAGTCTTAATGACCCTCGTGTAGTAGATAGTCTTAATGACCCTCGTGTAGTAGATAGTCTTAATGACCCTCGTGTAGTAGATAGTCTTAATGACCCTCGTGTAGTAGATAGTCTTAATGACCCTCGTGTAGTAGATAGTCTTAATGACCCTCGTGTAGTAGATAGTCTTAATGACCCTCGTGTAGTAGATAGTCTTAATGACCCTCGTGTAGTAGATAGTATTAATGACCCTCGTGTAGTAGTAGTAATAGTCTTAATGACCCTCGTGTAGTAGATAGTCTTAATGACCCTCGTGTAGTAGATAGTCTTAATGACCCTCGTGTAGTAGATAGTCTTAATGACCCTCGTGTAGTAGATAGTCTTAATGACCCTCGTGTAGTAGATAGTCTTAATGACCCTCGTGTAGTAGATAGTCTTAATGACCCTCGTGTAGTAGATAGTCTTAATGACCCTCGTGTAGTAGATAGTCTTAATGACCCTCGTGTAGTAGATAGTCTTAATGACCCTCGTGTAGTAGATAGTCTTAATGACCCTCGTGTAGTAGATAGTCTTAATGACCCTCGTGTAGTAGATAGTCTTAATGACCCTCGTGTAGTAGATAGTCTTAATGACCCTCGTGTAGTAGATAGTCTTAATGACCCTCGTGTAGTAGATAGTCTTAATGACCCTCGTGTAGTAGATAGTCTTAATGACCCTCGTGTAGTAGATAGTCTTAATGACCCTCGTGTAGTAGATAGTCTTAATGACCCTCGTGTAGTAGATAGTCTTAATGACCCTCGTGTAGTAGATAGTCTTAATGACCCTCGTGTAGTAGATAGTCTTAATGACCCTCGTGTAGTAGATAGTCTTAATGACCCTCGTGTAGTAGATAGTCTTAATGACCCTCGTGTAGTAGATAGTCTTAATGACCCTCGTGTAGTAGATAGTCTTAATGACCCTCGTGTAGTAGATAGTCTTAATGACCCTCGTGTAGTAGATAGTCTTAATGACCCTCGTGTAGTAGATAGTCTTAATGACCCTCGGCAAGTAGATAATCTAAATGACCCTCGTGTAGTAGATAGTATTAATGACCCTTGTGTAGTAGATAGTCTTAATGACCCTCGTGTAGTAGATAGTCTTAATGACCCTCGTGGAGTAGATAGTCTTAATGACCCTCGTGTAGTAGATAGTCTTAATGACCCTCGTGTAGTAGATAGTCTTAATGACCCTCGTGTAGTAGATAGTCTTAATGACCCTCGTGTAGTAGATAGTCTTAATGACCCTCGTGTAGTAGATAGTCTTAATGACCCTCGTGTAGTAGATAGTCTTAATGACCCTCGTGTAGTAGAGAGTCTTAATGACCCTCGTGTAGTAGATAGTCTTAATGACCCTCGTGTAGTAGATAGTCTTAATGACCCTCGTGTAGTAGATAGTCTTAATGACCCTCGTGTAGTAGATAGTCTTAATGACCCTCGTGTAGTAGATAGTCTTAATGACCCTCGTGTAGTAGATAGTCTTAATGACCCTCGTGTAGTAGATAGTCTTAATGACCCTCGTGTAGTAGATAGTCTTAATGACCCTCGTGTAGTAGATAGTCTTAATGACCCTCGTGTAGTAGATAGTCTTAATGACCCTCGTGTAGTAGATAGTCTTAATGACCCTCGTGTAGTAGATAGTCTTAATGACCCTCGTGTAGTAGATAGTCTTAATGACCCTCGTGTAGTAGATAGTCTTAATGACCCTCGTGTAGTAGATAGTCTTAATGACCCTCGTGTAGTAGATAGTCTTAATGACCCTCGTGTAGTAGATAGTCTTAATGACCCTCGTGTAGTAGATATTCTTAATGACCCTCGTGTAGTAGATAGTCTTAATGACCCTCGTGTAGTAGATAGTCTTAATGACCCTCGTGTAGTAGATAGTCTTAATGACCCTCGTGTAGTAGATAGTCTTAATGACCCTCGTGTAGTAGATAGTCTTAATGACCCTCGTGTAGTAGATAGTCTTAATGACCCTCGTGTAGTAGATAGTCTTAATGACCCTCGTGTAGTAGATAGTCTTAATGACCCTCGTGTAGTAGATAGTCTTAATGACCCTCGTGTAGTAGATAGTCTTAATGACCCTCGTGTAGTAGATAGTCTTAATGACCCTCGTGTAGTAGATAGTCTTAATGACCCTCGTGTAGTAGATAGTCTTAATGACCCTCGTGTAGTAGATAGTCTTAATGACCCTCGTGTAGTAGATAGTCATAATGACCCTCGTGTAGTAGATAGTCTTAATGACCCTCGTGTAGTAGATAGTCTTAATGACCCTCGTGTAGTAGATAGTCTTAATGACCCTCGTGTAGTAGATAGTCTTAATGACCCTCGTGTAGTAGATAGTCATAATGACCCTCGTGTAGTAGATAGTCTTAATGACCCTCGTGTAGTAGATAGTCTTAATGACCCTCGTGTAGTAGATAGTCTTCCTGCACCCTTCCCCCCCACCCACTGTACCACCCTACCCACCCACTGTACCACCCTACCCACCCACTGTACCACCCTACCTAACCAACCCCTGACATCTTCTAAACCTTCGCAAAAATAGACAACATGAAAAATGAAAAGCCGCGTCTTCTCCACAAAACCCACACTCGCCTCCCTCCACGACTCTTCTGGATCGTAGTATTGCCCCTGACGGCAATATACCATGTAAAAAACGGAACATGATTTCACGCATCCTAGGCCGTAATTTCAGCTTACTAAATCTGAGCCAAATATTTTCCCACGAGTACATGGGGAACAAACCTTATGAGAATGTTTTTCCGTTCCCTTACCATCAACAAAGCCCGTAGTACAATCTCACATTTCCTCAATTCCATTCCCCCATACCAATTTTTCAACCTCATATATACCTGTTCCATATTTCCCGCCATCACACCCACACGCCAAACCTCCCACTTTAGAAAAACACATTTTACCCTACGCTTTAAGTCCAACAATCCCAAACCTCCTCGACGGACAGGTAACATAACAACCTCACGTTTTAACCAATCACACCTCGATCCCCACAGAAAGGTAAATACTCGTCTCAATATTCCATTGATCGCTGTCCCCGTAATCGGGAATACAGCCGCAACGTGCCACACCTTACTATACAATAAAACGTTAACAACGATCACACGTTGGGCCAGAGTGAGATGTTGGGGCCTCAAAACACCCAGACGACCAATGACCTTTTCCAACGTCCTTACTGAATTTTCCTCCTGCGCCACATCCAAATCGTCTCTATAAATAATATCACAAATCTTTTATGACATCGCAGTCGTGTTAACCACGTTACAGTTCACCATTCCTCCCCCTTTCCATGTCCCCAACCCCATGATCATTGACTTTTCACTATTTACCGTCATACCCGTGGCTCGCTCAAACACACGCACAACATCTTCCAACACTTTCATAGACATCCGTTCATACACCAAAACAGTCGTATCATCCACATAACCTATTAATGCCGGCCAACATCTCCCTTCCCCTACCCCCCCTCACCCCGGGAATTGACTGTGCTCTCAACTATCCTGTAAAAGGGATCCTGAAAACACGCAAATAAGATCTGTGACATAGGCACCCTTGTCGTAAACCTCTACCCATCTCAAAGTCCGTCCCCATACCCCATATTTGTACACCCATTTATTTGTACTCTCATCTTTGCTCCACGTTATACAGCGTGTTTACGACCATCCTGGGGGACAAGATTAAGGACCCCAATGGAAATAAGTTAGACAGTCCTCGATGACGCACTGACTTTCTTGGGTTATCCTGGGTGGCTAACCCTCCGGGGTTAAAAATCCGAACGAAATCTTATCTTATCTTATAACCCTGTCTCCTAAGTATACTCTGCAGTGCACCTCTTTCCACTCTATCATAGGCGGCTCGCCAGTCTAAGGCCAGTAAAACCGCCCCCTTTGACTCAACAAAACTTCTTAAAATCCCGTGACCTTCTAACATCGACCTGTCCAGCAACCCAAACTGCGATGGTGAAACAACCCTCCCCACCACGCATTTCACCCTATTACCCAAAATTTTAGCGAAAACCTTATAGTCTGCACAGAGCAACGATATTGCCCTATACTTCCCAAGGTCTGGCTGCCCTTTGCCTTTCGGGACCAGCACCACAATTTCTGTATTCTGCTTATTCCCTAACGTACCCTTCTCCTTCATACAATTTAATAATCTTACCATGAACTTCCCAATCAACACCCAATGCCGTAAATAAAATTCCACCGGTAAACCATCAATACCCGGGGCTTTGCCCTTTCTCATTCCATGTAAAGCAATTTCAATTTCCTCCTCAGTAATATCCCCACCCAAAGCCTTCCTATCACTATGACCCAAATTGCACTTGGCATATGTGCACACCCTATTTAATTCCACTTCATCCACATCACTACTAGTCCAGTATTTTTTATACCACATATCCGCATATGCACTCATAGCTTTCGTTTTTTTATCACTTGACCTGCTCTATGGATTCCCATCGTCTCATGTACCTCCAAGTTCGGGATTGCCATCAGCACCTGCTTTTGCTTTGGCTGCCGCAACACACACGCGGATGGCTTGTCTCCCCACAAAACTTCTTCTAATCCTGATTGCACCCGCATCGCTTGAAACCGCTCATTATGCAACGTTCGCAAGCTCTCTTTTATGTCTACAATCTCGTCCATGGGGTAAACACCACCAACCTTTCCCTGCCCATAACAACCTCTTAATTGATCCTCTAAATAATTCACTAGTCCATATTTTAGAGTGTTTATACGTTTACCCTCCCTCACGTAAAAGGATTTTATCCTTTCTTTTGCTACCGAGTCCCACCAAGTTACAATGTCTTCCACCTCCTGAGCTTCCCTTGAAAGCTCATTCCACAGCATAGAAAAACCCTCCAACCCTTCCTCATCACTTAACACACTAATATTTAATTTCCAATAATTCTTATAAATTTCGGCCATTCCCTCCCACCCTACCTCCACTACAACTGTCCTATGATCTGACAAGACCGTCTCCACCGTATTAAAAGACTTTGCAACTACACCCTGAGAAATATACACTCTGTCTAACCTTGCAGCATATCCCCTTCTGATAAAAGTATGTTCTGTTTCCCACACCCCTCCC
Organism: Cherax quadricarinatus; assembly: GCF_038502225.1. NCBI lineage: Eukaryota > Metazoa > Arthropoda > Malacostraca > Decapoda > Parastacidae > Cherax > Cherax quadricarinatus. The sequence goes on along the minus strand of NC_091358.1, from coordinate 22,866,893 downwards.
CCAAACACATCTCTTAACTTAACATCCCTCAACAAATCTCTGAGAGGTGCAGACATATGCCCAGCCCCTTTGGGTTCGACGTCAGCCGCCCTTATGACACAGTTCCAGTCACCCCCCACTATCGCCACTTCCGGAAGTGCACGCAAAAAATAAACAAGGTCCTCACACACAAAATCCTTTCGTACCTTCGTGCTATTCTCCACAGGGGCGTACACACTAAAGATACACGCTTTCCCATCCAAGTTCCATCCACTCGCAACACCCTCCCCCCACCCCCCTCACATCTCTGCAACACCCTCCCCCCATCCCCCTCACATCTCTGCAACACCCTCCCCCCACCCCCCTCACATCTCTGCAACACAAACTCTGCAACACAAACGGGCTCGTCTCTTTTATTAAAAGATCCACACCACCTTTCAAACGAATAGTTGGCAAGGTCAGTACTTTATAACCTGCAACCTCCAACACTTCCCCCTCTTTGAAATTGTGTTCTTGAAGGAACATAACATGAACTCTATGTTTGCTAAGAAAGTTGTTTAACCAATCTCTCTTTAGTCTAGTACATAAACCGTTAACATTAGCAGTCATACACCTAAGGCCTGTTATATTTTCCACCCTTGCCTCTTCTCCTCTCGTTTTTCACCACTTGAATTGTTATTTCTATGAGTTTTCTTTACAGTACCGTCTCATTCGCCTCCCTTCTTGCGATGGCGTCCCACATGACCCCCCCTCTCCATCCCTTCCCTCTCCCATCCTCTCAGTTTTCTTCCCAGTCCTCTGTGCTGGCGTCAGTACGTCATCTGAATCTGACGTAGCTGCTCGTTTCCTCGTAACGTTCTTATCCTCCATGTCAAGGTCTGAGGAAGCCTCACGGTGTACCTCAACATCCACTTTACAGTGATGTATGAAGTCCCCCGATGTCTCAGTCTCGTCGTCATTCCGCTGAGTCTCATATTGTTTACAATCTGGACTCAAAAAGTCTCCAGCTACGTCTTTCGTAGACGGAGCTTCCACCACAGGTGGTGACAAGGTCTTTAAAACTTCGTCCAATTCCTCCCCTATATTTAACACATCATTTCGGGGTACCAATCCAGCAGATGGTATTGGCAACGACTCAGGTGCAGGGAGTTGAGGGGAGGACTCACTCTCATTTCAAAAAGCCTGTTCCACCATCTCACTCCACAAACGACCACGCCCTTCCTCTGATGATCGATGCTCACCTTCACCACGTGTGACTGGGGCTACCTCTTCATGCACAGGTTTGGTTACGCGTCTGTTCTTCTCGCATGCCGCCGCTATGTGGTCATACTCTCCACAAATGCGACACGTATGCCATTGTCCAGGATATAAAACCATTACCTGTGTCCTAAAATCTTGAAGATACACGTATGATGGTATGGGTTGCCACAACGTCATTTTAAGGCTGAAAGTACCTTCCGGCATACCTGCGTAGGCACCCATCAACCACTTACCCTGCTGGGCAGAATGCACGGTCCCATATTTCTCAAATACGTTTCTGATGTCAGCTTCGTTCGCCCCAAAGGGGACATTCCGCAACTTTATCCAGGTATAATATCGAGACACGTCCACCAGTTTCACATGCACAGCAAGCGTAACGTCAAAACACACATCTTGAAAGCGCGTAACCACCGATTCATAAACTGTCGCAGCAAGCAGTTTCACAAATATTCTATGCACTCCATTCAATGCTACCCCATACAGTTCACCGTCTTGAATGCCATATGTCTCCCTGATTATCTTGGGTAAGAGTATCTGAGCTGAACTAGGTGTAATCGCACCTCGATGCAGTTCAATACCAATAGTATTAATGCGTCTGCGATAACAAACCGCCATCTTAACACCAGTAATTTTCCAGCGGTGTCAACAGAGACACAACAACACCTCCTCGTACCACTGCTGTCAGGTTACTGAGGAGCGTCAGGCAAGGGGGTCTACACAGCCCAAGAGCGATGCAGACAATGAAAATGATGTAGTTGAAGTTTTGGCGATAAAGACTGAAAACCAAAACCTTGTCATTGTGGTGGTATACAAGCCTCCAGATGCAACTTCCCAGCAATTCCAGGAGCAGCTTGAGAAAATTGACCACTGTCTGGAAAATCTTCCAACTGCTGCCCCAAACATCTTACTACTGGAAGATTTCAACCTGAGACACCTAAAATGGAGGAGTATAGCAAACAATGTTTTAGCAGAGATCACCCCGGGTGGCAGCTATGATGAAAATTCACACACACACGAGCTATTAAATCTCTGCAACAAATTCACTTTAAACCAGCAAATATTAGAGCCTACAAGACTAGAAACTATGCTGGACCTGATCTTCACTAACAAAGACGATCTGATACATAATATAACCATATCAAGACAATACACTCAGATCACAACATAATGGAGGTACAGACATGTATGCACAGGGCTCCTGACCGGCAAAATGTGATTAGTTATTAGGGAACCTTCACAACATTCAACTTCAATAAGAAGAACACATACTGGGAACAAGTCAACCATGTGATAAATGAAACAAGCTGGGAAGATATAAACAAGTAGGATCGGAACTTTTCCCTAGAAAAAATTAACTTTGTGGCACTTTAGGTCTGCTCAAGACACATTACATTAAGAAAAAGAAAGAGATGTAAACTAGTAAGACAAAGAAGGGTGCTCCTTATACAGGCAAAGGCAAAGAATCACAGAGCTGCTGGGAAGGATCAGTATATCTGAAATATGAAGGGAGGCATTGGTCAGAGAAATAGCAAATATTGAACTTAAGCTGAAGGAATCTTGTATATGAATGGTACACAATATAAACAAGATGAAAACTAGACACATACACAACATCTGGGTATCTTTATTGTAGAAGTTTCGCCATCCAGTATCTCCAAATTCAAGGACATGATTGAAACAGAAAAAACTATATACAAAGTTGAGGTAATTAGTCCCTCAGCCTTGGAGTTGGTGAGAAGAGCGCTGTAGTCGTGAAGATTCTGGAGCACAGGCAAGAAGGTTACTGATTATATACTGGCGTCAGGTAGAAAGGGACGGGTAGCAGATGAGGGCCTTGTCACTGGTAGGTGGGATTTCCCAGTGGAAGAAGGACATACCCAAGGTATGGGTTAGTGGTAGTCGTAGCAGTAGTAGCAGCCGTGAAGACAGTTATGCAGATGTCCTCCGAACTAAGATTCCATGATGTTACAGTGTCAGGGGACATCAACACAACTTTCTTTATGGCTACTACTACTACTACCACTAACCCATACCTTGGGTATGACCTACTTCCACTGGGGAATCCTGCCTACCAATGACTATGCCCTCGTCTGCTACCCGATCCTTTCCATCTGATGCCAGTATATAAGTGGCAGCTTCTTGCCTGTGCTCTAGAATCTTTACGACTATGGTGCTGTTTTTATGTGTAGTTCTTCTGTCTTTCAATCATGTTCTTGAATTTGTATTGTTAAAGTCACTGGAGGGCGAAACGTCTACAATAAAGATGCCCAGATGTTGCATATATCTAATTTTCATTAAAGAATCTTACAGGGGACAAGAATCTCAGGAAGAACTTAAGCCATCAGTGAAATCGAAAGAAACCAGAAATACTTCTTTTCTTATGCCAAATCTAAGGGTAAAACAACATACAGTATTGTGCCCCTGCTTAGACGATATGAGACCTCACAGATGACAGCCAAGAGATGAGTGAGATATTGGAGTCCCAATATAACTCAGTGTTCAGCGAGCCATTAATGAGTCTCAGGGTCGACAATCTGAATGAATTTCTTATGACTGAGACTCAAAATTTGGTCATTTCAAAAATTTCTGATATCCTAACACCACAAGACTTTGAAAAGGCAATTAATGACATACCCATGCACTCTGCCCCAGGCCCAGACTCATGGCAGTCCGTGTTTATCTTGAACTCGAAGCCCCTGTCACGTGCCTTCAGTATTCTATGGAGGAGCATGAACACAAGAGTCATGCCGCACTCACCACTAATTCCAGCAGTACCAGAAGCTGTAAGCAGTGGTTTAGAGGAACTGCCAACAATAGATAATAGTGGTAATAAGCTTAAGGATTAGGATAGTATGCAGGAAGAACCTCTTGGGAGGTTTGATAAGGAAAGCAGCAGCATGAGAGGAAAGCTTGAACCTCAGGACAGTGCCAACCTTCCATCTCTCCGGCGCTCCAGAAGAGTTGTCAAACCCTCAGATAGGTTGGATTTATAAGTAGTTTGGATGATGAGCTAATCTTTGTATGGTAACCTGTTATGATGATATAAGGTAATTTAGAAAAGGAGGAATGTAAGGTGTTGAGAGCAGTGAGAAGATTAAGTACTGTTTTTTATATTCATTTATAGCTGTGTTGTTGCTATTGTTATTGAGCCGGGCCGTGGAGAGTACACTTGTCGTTACTCTGGTTTTCCTTAACCTACAACCATAACAGTGGCGACGAGGTTAGGTTAGGTAAGGTTCGTCAGGAAACAGGACAAGTGTTTCCTGACGCTGGTCTTGGTCAGATGATGACCCGCCTTTGGAGTTTTTGGTCATCTGACCGAGGCCTTCCGCTGGCTTACCAGTCCACCCCTTTAAAAATTATAGTCATTTATAACCATTGTTATTAATGGTGACGAGGAAGGGACCAGCAGTAACAGCCTGGTCAATTAGTCCCTGATCCACCATGAAGTCTGGTCTCAGATCGGGTCCTGGGGGCGTTGACCCCTGAAACCCTCTCCAGGTATGAGACTAGTGAAAAAAAAATTGTAATACAATACAATAATTTATTTAGACATGTTACATAGTTGGAATTATAGCAGTTGGGTGAACATGCCAAAAGTCCCTTGTATGCAGGGCATTATGGGCAGCTTAAAATTAACTTAAAATTAACAAGCAATGAAAGGTTCAGTGGTAGAAATTACAGTAAACAGTTTACAATATGAAGTACAATTGAGTATTTGAAACAATGAAATTTGAACATTTCGATATTGAAGCATTATAGTTGTACAAATTTGTCTGGTTACAGTGTATAACAACTAAGATGATCAGTTTACTGTATGTTGTCTTGAAGTTTTAAGATTTAAGTAATTGGGATAATTATTGATAATGTTAAATATTGAGTGTTGATTATTTAGTCCTGGGCGAGTAAGTGGTTTTTAGAAGTCTTAAATTGATTTTCAGTCCTGGTTACTTTAGTATGTTCCAGTAATGAATTACATTTTTTTGAGGCCCTTTATGTGCATAGATTTTTTACACAGTGTGATATAGACACGAGGTATATCAAAAAGAGATCTGTGTCTTGTGCTGTGGTCATGTGTCCTGTTAAGGTTGGTGAGGAGAAGTTTGAGTGGGGGGTTTATATTTGTGTGTATTGTTGTGTGTATGTAGTAGGCACATGAATAAGTATGGATGTTCTTAATGGTGAGCAAATTCAGACTTCTGAAAATTGGTGGAGTATGCTGGCGGGAATTTGTAATAATTCTTACTGCTGACTTTTGCTGGGTTATTAGAGGTCTTAGGTGATTGGATGTAGTTGATCCCCATGCTAATTAATAGGGCAAAAAATTGCTCGGCCTGACGACACTGGAGGACAGGAGGGTCAGGGGAGACATGATAACGACATATAAAATACTGCGCGGAATAGACAACGTGGACAAAGACGGGATGTTCCAGAGATGGGACACAGACACAAGAGGTCACAATTGGAAGTTGAAGACTCAGATGAATCAAAGGGATGTTAGGAAGTATTTCTTCAGTCATAGAGTAGTCAGGCCATGGAATATCCTAGAAAGTGATGTAGTGGAGTCAGGAACCATACATAGTTTTAAGGCGAGGTATGATAAAGCTCATGGAGCAGGGAGAGAGAGGACCTAGTAGCAATCAGTGAAGAGGCGGGGCCAGGAGCTATGACTCGACCCCTGCAACCACAAATAGGTGAGTACAAATAGGTGAGTACACACACACACACACACACACACAAACACGTACGTGATGAAGTATCACAGTGGGCGCCTGTGACGAGAGGGGTCCCACAAGGGTCAGTCCTGGGACCAGTGCTATTCTTGGTATATGTGAATGACATGATGGAAGGGATAGACTGTAAATTGTCCCTGTTTGCAGATGATGTGAAGTTAATGATGAGAATTAAATCAGATGAGGACCAGACAAGTCTACAAAGAGACCTGGACAGGCTGGACACGTGACCCAGCAACTGGCTCCTAGAATTTAACCCGCCAAATGCAAAGTCTCGAAGATCAGGGAAGGAGTTTACCTGGAGTTTACCTGGAGTTTACCTAGAGTTTACCTGGAGAGAGTTCCGGGGGTCAACGCCCCCGCGGCCCGGTCTGTGACCAGGCCTCCTGGTGGATCAGAGCCTGATTAACCAGGCTGTTGCTGCTGGCTGCACGCAAACCAACGTACGAGCCACAGCCCGGCTGATCAGGAACTGACTTTAGGTGCTTGTCCAGTGCCAGCTTGAAGACTGCCAGGGGTCTGTTGGTAATCCCCCTTATGTATGCTGGGAGGCAGTTGAACAGTCTCGGGCCCCTGACACTTATTGTATGGTCTCTTAACGTGCTAGTGACACCTCTGCTTTTCATTGGGGGGATGTTGCATCGTCTGCCAAGTCTTTTGCTTTCGTAGTGAGTGATTTTCGTGTGCAAGTTCGGTACTAGTCCCTCTAGGATTTTCCAGGTGTATATAATCATGTATCTCTCCCGCCTGCGTTCCAGGGAATACAGGTTCAGGAACCTCAAGCGCTCCCAATAATTGAGGTGTTTTATCTCCGTTATGCGCGCCGTGAAGGTTCTCTGTGCATTTTCTAGGTCAGCAATTTCACCTGCCTTGAAAGGTGCTGTTAGTGTGCAGCAATATTCCAGCCTAGATAGAACAAGTGACCTGAAGAGTGTCATCATGGGCTTAGCCTCCCTAGTTTTGAAGGTTCTCATTATCCATCCTGTCATTTTTCTAGCAGATGCGATTGATACAATGTTATGGTCCTTGAAGGTGAGATCCTCCGACATGATCACTCCCAGGTCTTTGACGTTGGTGTTTCGCTCTATTTTGTGGCCAGAATTTGTTTTGTACTCTGATGAAGATTTAATTTCCGCGTGTTTACCATATCTGAGTAATTGAAATTTCTCATCGTTTAACTTCATATTGTTTTCTGCAGCCCACTGAAAGATTTGGTTGATGTCCGCCTGGAGCCTTGCAGTGTCTGCAATGGAAGACACTGTCATGCAGATTCGGGTGTCATCTGCAAAGGAAGACACGGTGCTGTGGCTGACTTCCTTGTCTATGGGAAAACCTGGAGCCACATAGGGGACTATGTGGCTCCAGTTTTCCCAGTCATAGACAAGGAGGGCTAAGATGATGGATATGGCACTGGAAATTTTCATGCACCATGTTAGGGACACAACCAGAGAAACAGAGACGAGAACGAACCAGCAAGACTGGACGTCATATTTACCTTGAGCAGTTCTGACATGGGGATATTATATATGAAAGGCTCCTCAGTGCTAATGATCTTGTGGTAATGGTCTCGAATACACATTAAAGCCAACAGTGGAGAGTGAAGCAGCAAGAGATGTACGGGAGAAACAAAGCTTCAAAATGGGGAGCTACACAGATATGAGGAAATTTCTACATGAGGTGCAGTGGTAAAGTGAGCTAGAGGGAAAGACAACCAATGAAATGATGGAACACATGTTAACAAAGCGCAGGGAAGCAAAGGAGGAGTTAATATCAAGGGGAAACAGAAACAATGGGAAGACCAGAGTGAACCCATGGCTTACCTGGAGGTGTAAAGAGGTCAAAATCAAGTATGCTAGAGTATGGAAAAAGTATAGGAGGCAAAGGACCCAGGAAAATAGGGAGTTGAGCCGAAAAGCCGGAAATTAATATTCATGGATAAAGAGAGAAGGCCAGAGGCAATACAAGAATGACATAGCATCAAAAGTCATATCTGACCCAAAGTTGTTATACAGTCACATGAGGAGGAAACTAACAGTCAAGGACCAGGTAATCAGGCTGAGGAAGGAAGGAGGGGAGCTCACAGGGATCGACCGGAAACTATGTGAAGAGCTGAGCTCAAGATTCAGGGACGTATTCACAGTGGAGACAAATAGGTTTCCAGCAGAGTACACCAGCAAGTGTTGGAAACACCGCACATAATCAAGGAGGAGGTGAAGAAACTGCTAGTTGAACTAAATACCTCGAAGGCCCAGATAACATATCTCCATGGGTCCTGAAAGAGGGAACAGAGGAAATATGTGTGATGCTAACAGCAATCTTCAATAAATCTATCGAAACAGTGCCACTGCTTGAGGTGTAGAAGACAGCAAATGTAGTCCTGATTTTTAAGAAAGGAGACAGACACGCAGCATTAAGCTACAGACAAGTGTCACCGAAATGTATAGTATGTAAAGTCATGGGGAAGATTATCAGGGAAAGAGTGGTGGAGCACCTAGAAAGGAACGACTTCATACATGACAACCACAACGACTTGAGGGAGTGGAAATCTTGTGTCACAAACCGACTGGAGATCGACAAGGTAACGAAAATAAGACAGGGGAGAGAGGGACGGGTAGACTCCATCTTCTTGGAATGTAAGAAGGCTTTCAATACAGTACCATACATGAAATTGGTTCCAAAGCTAGAGGAGCAGGCAGGAATAACAGGGAAAGTACTACAGTGAATCAGGGAATACCTGACAAAAAGGCAGGAACAAATGTTGTTAAGTGATGAGGTGTCAGAGTTGGCACACGTGTCGAGTGAATTTAGTCAGGCACAAACATAACATATCAGCATACGTGTAGATTACCTACACAAGGGACAGTCCTATGTCCAATGTTGTTTCTTGTATATTTGAATGATATAATAAAAGGAATGGATTCAGAGGTGTTCCTGTTCGCTGATGATGCGAATACAAGCAGACGAGGATCAAATAAGATTATAAGGGGATCTGGACAAGCTGCAAGCCTGGTCTGACAAATGGCTCCTGAAGTTTAACTCCACCAAGTGTAAAGTTATGAAGCTTAGAGAAGGAGAAAGTAGATCACAGGAAGAATACAGGCTAGGGGATCAAAGTCTGCAAACCTCACTTATGGGAAAAGGATCTTGGGGTGAGCATCATACCGAACACATCTCCTGAGGCGCATACCAGCCAAATAACTGCTGCAGCGTATGGGCGCCTGGCAAACCTTAGAATATAATTTTGACATCTAAGTAAGGAATCATTCATGACACTGTACAGCATGTACTGCATTGGAGTATGCAGCACCAATATGGAGCCCACACCTGGCCAAACACGTCGAGAAATTAGAGAAAGTGCAAAGGTTTGCAACACAACTAGTCTCGGAGCGAATGGGTATGTCCTTCGAGAAGAGTGACTGACAGGGGGGTAGGGACAGGATGTTCCAGAGATGGGACACAGCAACAAAGGGACACAGTTGGAAATTGAAGACTCAGATGAATCACAGGGATGTTAGGAAGTATTTCTTCAGTCATAGAGTTGTCAGGAAGTGTAATAGTCTGGAAAGTGATGTAGTGGAGGCAGAATCCATACATAGCTTCAAGAAGAGGTATGATAAAGCCCATGGAGAAGGGAGAGAGACGGTCTAGTAGCGATCAGCGAAGAGGCTGGGCCAGGAGCTGTCACTCGACTCCTGCAATCACAAATATGTGAGCACACACACACACACACACACACACACACACACACACACACACACACACACACACACACACACACACACAAACACACACACACACACACACACACACGATCAGTGAAGAGGCAGGGCCAGGAGCTCGGACTCGACCCCCGCAACCTCAACTAGGTGAGTACAACTAGGTGAGTACAGTGGAGAAGGTAACAGGAACTGAAAGGGACAGGCCAAACTATAAAAGGGGGGACTACACAGGTATGAGAAACTTCCTGTTGGAGGTTCAGTGGGACAGAGAAATGGTAGGAAAATCAGTAAACGAGATGATGGAATATGTGGCAACAAAGTGCAAGGAGGCAGAGGAAAGTTTTGTTCCCAAGGGAAACAGAAATAATAGGAAGACCAAAACGAGTCCTTGGTTTACCCGAAGGTGTAGGGAGGCAAAAACTAAGTGCAACAGAGAATGGAAAAGGTACAGGAGGCATAGGACCCAGGAAAACAAGGAGATTAGTAGAAGAGCCAGAAACGAGTATGCACAGATAAGGAGGGAGGCCCAGCGACAGTATGAAAACGACATAGCATCGAAAGTCAAATCTGACCCGAAACTGCTGTATAGCCACATTAGGAGGAAGACAACAGTCAAGGACCAGGTGATAAGGCTGAGGAAAGAAGGTGGAGAACTCACAAGAAACGATCAAGAAGTATGTGAGGAGCTCAACATGAGATTCAAGGAAGTATTTACAGTAGAGACAGGAAGGACTCTGGGGGGACAGAACAGAGGGGGACACCAGTAAGGAATACACCAAAAAGTGTTTGATGACATACATACAGATGAGGAGGAGGTGAAGAAACTGCTAAGGGACATCGATACCTCAAAGGCAATGGGACCGGACAACATCTCCCCGTGGGTCCTTAGAGAGGGAGCAGATATGTTGTGCGTGCCACTTACCACAATCTTCAACACATCCCTGGAAACTGGGCAACTACCTGAGTTATGGAAGACGGCAAATGTAGTTCCCATTTTTAAAAAAGGAGACAGAAAAGAGGCACTAAACTATAGACCTGTGTCATTGACGTGTATAGTATGCAAAGTTATGGAGAAGATTATCAGGAGGAGAGTGGTGGAGCACCTGGAACGGAACAAGAGTATAAATGCCAACCAGCACGGATTCACGGAAGGCAAATCTTGTGTCACAAACCTTCTGGAGTTTTATGATAAAATAACAGAAGTAAGACAAGAGAGAGAGGGGTGGGTTAATTGCATCTTCTTGGACTGCAAGAAGGCCTTTGACACAGTTCCTCACAAGAGATTAGTGCAGAAGCTAGAGCATCAGGCGCATATAACAGGAAGGGCACTGCAATGGATCAGAGAATACCTGACAGGGAGGCAACAACGAGTCATGGTACGTAATGATGTATCACAGTGGGCACCTGTGACGAGCGGGGTCCCACAGGGGTCGGTCCTAGGACCAGTGCTATTTTTGGTATATGTGAACGACATGATGGAAGGGTTAGACTCAGAAGTGTCCCTGTTTGCAGATGATGTGAAGTTAATGAGGAGAATTAAATCTGATGAGGACCAGGCAGGACTTCAAAGAGACCTGGACAGACTGGACACCTGGTCCAGCAAATGGCTTCTCGAATTTAATCCTGCCAAATGCAAAGTCATGAAGATAGGGGAAGGGCACAGAAGACCACTGACAGAGTATAGGCTAGGTGGCCAAAGACTGCAAACCTCACTCAAGGAGAAAGATCTTGGGGTGAGTATAACACCGAGCATGTCTCCGGAAGCACACATCAATCAGATAACTGCTGCAGCATATGGGCGCCTGGCAAACCTAAGAACAGCATTCCGATACCTTAGTAAGGAATCATTCAAGACACTGTACACCGTGTATGTCAGGCCCATACTGGAGTATGCAGCACCTGTTTGGAACCCGCACTTGATAAAGCACGTCAAGAAATTAGAGAAAGTACAAAGGTTTGCGACAAGGTTAGTTCCAGAGCTAAGGGGAATGTCCTATGAAGAAAGATTAAGGGAAATCGGCCTGACGACACTGGAGGACAGGAGGGTCAGGGGAGACATGATAACGACATATAAAATACTGCGTGGAATAGACAAGGTGGACAAAGACAGGATGTTCCAGGGAGGGGACACAGAAACAAGAGGGAACAATTGGAAGTTGAAGACACAAATGAGTCAGAGAGATATTAGGAAGTATTTCTTCAGTCATAGAGTTGTAAGGCAGTGGAATAGCCTAGAAAATGACGTAGTGGAGGCAGGAACCATACACAGTTTTAAGACGAGGTTTGATAAAGCTCATGGAGCGGGGAGAGAGAGGGCCCAGTAGCAACCGGTGAAGAGGCGGGGCCAGGAGCTAAGACTCGACCCCTGCAACCACAAATAAGTGAGTACAAATAGGTGAGTACACACACACACACACACACACACACACACACACACACACACACACACACACACACACACACACACACACACACACAAGGTCATGGAGAAGATCATCAGGAGGAGAGTGGTGGAGCACCTGGAAAGAAACAAGTGTATAATTGACAACCAGCACGGTTTCAGGGAAGGAAAATCCTGTGTCACAAATCTACTAGAGTTTTATGACAAGGTGACAGAAGTAAGACAAGAGAGAGAGGGGTGGATCGACTGCATTTTTTTGGACTGCAAAAAGGCCTTCGACACAGTTCCTCACAAGAGGTTACTGAAAAAGATAGAAGATCAGGCACACATAACAGGAAAGGCACTGCAATGGATCAGAGAATACCTGACAGGGAGGCAACAACGAGTCATGGTACGTGACGAGGTGTCAGAGTGGGCGCCTGTGACAAGCGGGGTTCCACAGGGGTCAGTCCTAGGACCTGTGCTGTTCTTGGTATATGTGAACGACATAACGGAAGGGATAGACTCAGAAGTGTCCTTGTTTGCAGATGATGTGAAGTTAATGAGAAGAATCAAATCGGATGAGGATCAGGCAGGACTACAAAGAGACCTGGACAGGCTGCAAGCCTGGTCCAGCAACTGGCTCCTTGAGTTTAACCCTGCCAAATGCAAAGTCATGAAGATTGGGGAAGGGCAAAGAAGACCGCAGACACAATATAGTTTAGATGGCCAAAGACTGCAAACCTCACTCAAGGAAAAAGATCTGGGGGTGAGTATAACACCGAGCATATCTCCTGAGGCGCACATAAATCAGATAACTGCTGCAGCATACGGGCGCCTGGCAAACCTACGGATAGCGTTCCGATACCTCAGTAAGGAGTCGTTCAAGACCCTGTATACCATTTACGTCAGGCCCATACTGGAGTATGCAGCACCAGTTTGGAATCCACACCTAGTCAAGCACGTCAAGAAATTAGAGAAAGTGCAAAGGTTTGCAACAAGACTAGTCCCAGAGCTACGGGGATTGTCCTACGAAGAAAGGTTGAGGGAAATCGGCCTGACGACACTGGAGGCCAGGAGGGTCAGGGGAGACATGATAACGACATATAAAATACTGCGCGGAATAGACAAGGTGGACAAAGACAGGATGTTCCAGAGATGGGACACAGACACAAGAGGTCACAATTGGAAGTTGAAGACTCAGATGAATCGAAGGGATGTTAGGAAGTATTTCTTCAGTCATAGAGTAGTCAAGTCATGGAATAGTCTAGAAAGTGAAGTAGTGGAGGCGGGAACCATACATAGTTTTAAGGCGAGGTATGATAAAGCTCATGTAGCAGGGAGAGAGAGGACCTAGTAGCAATCAGTGAAGAGGCGGGGCCAGGAGCTATGACTCGACCCCTGCAACCACAAATAGGTGAGTACAAATAGGTGAGTACACACACACACACACACACACACACACACACACACACAGTGTCAGTATCGATCAGCCAGAGTGGCAAGTTCTTACCAAGCTTTACTTACAGAAGCTTACCTCAGCTCACAGAAGCAAGAGCTCGGAGAGGTCTGTGTCGGTGTGTGTGTGCCTGTTTGTGTTTGTGAGGGGTCGAGTTACGGTTCCTGACCCTGTGTGACTGTCAACAATGTCGATACATTCCTAGTAGACCTAGAGGCTGTTAGACCTACACACTGGTAGTCCTACAGGCTGATAGACCTACAGACTGAGATATCAACAGGATGATAGGCCTACAAGAGGATAGACCGACGGACTGAAAGACCAGGCACTATTTCCGTCTTCTGAGCGCCCTTATTTTCACACCTGTGGCACTACTGTCAGCCTGGCACACCTGTGGCACCCTTGTAAGATTGGCACTACTGTCAGTCTGGCACACCTGTGGCACCCTTGTTATACTGACGCTAAAGTCAGCCTGGCAAATCTGTGGTGCCCTTGTAAGACTGGTACTACTCTTAGACTGACACTGCTACTAGACTGGAACTAACGTTAGTCTGGCACTGTTAGAATGGCACCACTTATAGAATGGCGCTACTGTTAGACTGGACATACAGTTAGACTGGCACTACTGTTTGACTGACATTACTGTTAAACTGGCGCCATTGTTAGACTGGCACTACTGTTAGACTGGCACTACTGTTAGACTGGCACCACTATTAGATTGGCACTACTGTTAGACTGGCAATACTATTAGACTGACATTACTGTTAGATTGGCAGTACTGTTAGATTGGCACTACTGTTAGACTGGTACTACTGTTAGACTGGCACTACTGTTAGACTGGTACTCTTAGCCTGACAGTACTATTAGACTGGTAATAATCTTAGACTGACACTACTGATAGCCTGACATTATTCTTAGATTGGCACTACTGTTAGCATGACATTTCTGTTAGACTGACACTGTTAAACTGACAGTACTGTTAGACTGGCACTAGTGTTAGACTTGCACTACTGTTAGACTGGCACTACTGTTAGCCTGACATTTCTGTTAGACTGACACTGTTAGACTGACAGTACTGTTAGACTGGCACTAGTGTTAGACTGGCACTACTGTTAGGCTGGCGCTACTGTTAGCTTGACATTTCTGTTAGACTGGCACTGTTAGACTAGCACTACTGTTAGGCTGGTACCAGTTAGACTGGCACCAGTTACTGGCACTGTTAGATTGGCACTACTGTTACTGGCATTCATGGCACTCGTGGCACGACAACCGTCACTGTACATCATCATCCACAATGGTGGCAGTGCCAACAGTGCCACCGTCATCACCATTCAACCAAACGTAAGTCACAGTGCCAACCTTCTAACATTGCTGATCAAGCGGACTCTTGGTACTAGTGGCATGTACTACCCATCCACCACAGCCTGCTTGATCCTCTCTCACTGTCAAGGTCACTCCATCAGAGTGACGTATGTAACAATGTAAACTAGTGAGGTGGTCCACTCTGGCTATCACTGCTGACACAGGTAACGTAGGATCGTGGTCCACTCTGGCTATCACTGCTGACACAGGTAACGTAGGATCGTGGTCCACACTGGCTATCACTGCTGACACAGGTAACGTAGGATCGTGGTCCACACTGGCTATCACTGCTGACACAGGTAACGTAGGATCGTGGTCCACACTGGCTATCACTGCTGACACAGGTAACGTAGGATCGTGGTCCACTCTGGCTATCACTGCTGACACAGGTAACGTAGGATCGTGGTCCACTCTGGCTATCACTGCTGACACAGGTAACGTAGGACCGTGGTCCACACTGGCTATCACTGCTGACACAGGTAACGTAGGATCGTGGTCCACACTGGCTATCACTGCTGACACAGGTAACGTAGGATCGTGGTCCACACTGGCTATCACTGCTGACACAGGTAACGTAGGATCGTGGTCCACTCTGGCTATCACTGCTGACACAGGTAACGTAGGATCGTGGTCCACTCTGGCTATCACTGCTGACACAGGTAACGTAGGATCGTGGTCCACACTGGCTATCACTGCTGACACAGGTAACGTAGGATCGTGGTCCACACTGGCTATCACTGCTGACACAGGTAACGTAGGATCGTGGTCCACACTGGCTATCACTGCTGACACAGGTAACGTAGGATCGTGGTCCACTCTGGCTATCACTGCTGACACAGGTAACGTAGGATCGTGGTCCACTCTGGCTATCACTGCTGACACAGGTAACGTAGGATCGTGGTCCACTCTGGCTATCACTGCTGACACAGGTAACGTAGGATCGTGGTCCACACTGGCTATCACTGCTGACACAGGTAACGTAGGATCGTGGTCCACACTGGCTATCACTGCTGACACAGGTAACGTAGGATCGTGGTCCACTCTGGCTATCACTGCTGACACAGGTAACGTAGGATCGTGGTCCACACTGGCTATCACTGCTGACACAGGTAACGTAGGATCGTGGTCCACTCTGGCTATCACTGCTGACACAGGTAACGTAGGATCGTGGTCCACTCTGGCTATCACTGCTCACACAGGTAACGTAGGATCGACCTCACATGTTCCCAAAGTTTACTTGTTTAGACACCTTAATTAAGATCAAGGAGCATCAGTCTTGGTTCCCCGTGAACAAACTGGAACAGACTTACTTGTGGTGTGGAGTCTACTCTAGCTACAATTCCCCGAGTCTTCCCAGGCTAACTTCACTTCTCTCTGACTTCTCTCACGCCTCTTAAGCAAATGTCTTAAATTTGCTTGTAACAGATAAGTGACCTGTATATATGTAGATATAAATCCATTTGTACACCTGTTAACCCTTTTGGGGTCTAGTTCCTGGGCCTATTGTGTATCCATATGCTCTTACGCTACCGTCCACAAGATGGTTATGGGGAGCACAATAAACTAGCAACTTCGGTGGTAAAATCTATCTAATGTGACGCCTGGTACACAGACACAGTACCCACCATCAGTTAAATATGTTAGTAACTCTAGCATACATCCTGGGGGAGCTTGTATTCTCTGGGGTTTCCCTAACTACCATTAATATTTACTGTAAAGTTACTTGCTTCTTTACTAAATACTTAAGGGGTAATTCATGAACAATCTCCGCTGCTACGTACCCTAGTTTGGGCACTTTACCCTTCATAACGGTACACTCAATTATTCCTGTGATTTCGCCAATAATCTCGGTGGTCATCTATACTGAGGTAAACACTGGGAAATAATCTCAACCGGAGTCTGTCTAGAGACAACTTTCTCGGTAGTTCTGGATGACTATTATTGTTGTCACTTCCTGCCAGACGAGTATTTTGTAGACAGCGTCAGATAAGATAAGATAAGATTTCGTTCGGATATTTAACCTTGGAGGGTTAGCCAGCCAGGATAACCCAAGAAAGTCAGTGTGTCATCGAGGACTGTCTTATTTATTTCCATTGTGGTCCGGAATCCTGTCCCCCAGGATGCCACCCACACCAGTCGACTAACACCCAGGTACCTACTTGCTGCTAGGTGAACAACAGGTGTTTATCTGGAGTTTATCTGGAGAGAGTTCCGGGGGTCAACGCCCCCGCGGCCCGGTCTGTGACCAGGCCTCCTTAGGTCAGTGTCCCAGGATGCGACCCACACCAGTCGACTAACACCCAGGTACCCATTTTACTGATGGGGAACATAGACAACAGGTGGAAAGAAACACGTCCAATGTTTCTACTCTGGCTGGGAATCGAACCCAGGCCCTCACCGTGTGAAGCGAGACCGTTAACCACCAGCCGGGAATCGAACCCGGGCACTCCGTATGTGACACGAGAGCTTTACCAGCCAGGCCACCGGGTCACCCAATATGTCCAATCTCATTTCCTAATATATAATCTTAATATTAATGTCTACGACTACATTATTAATTCTAATATTATTTAACAACTCTCCCGTCAGGCAGGTCAGCACAACACTAAATGAATAAGCTAAGATGGACAGGGCCCGTAAACTGACAGTCATAGATAGACAGGGGTGCATCCTGGCCCGTAAACTGACAGTCATAGATAGACAGGGGTGCATCCTGGCCTGTAAACTGACAGTCAAAGATAGACAGGGGTGCATCCTGGCCTGTAAACTGACAGTCAAAGATAGACAGGGGTGCATCCTGGCCCGTAAACTGACAGTCAAAGATAGACAGGGTGCATCCTGGCCCGTAAACTGACAGTCAAAGATAGACAGGGGTGCATCCTGGCCCGTAAACTGACAGTCAAAGATAGACAGGGGTGCATCCTGGCCTGTAAACTGACAGTCAAAGATAGACAGGGGTGCATCCTGGCCCGTAAACTGACAGTCAAAGATAGACAGGGTGCATCCTGGCCCGTAAACTGACAGTCAAAGATAGACAGGGGTGCATCCTAGCCTGTAAACTGACAGTCAAAGATAGACAGGGGTGCATCCTGGCCCGTAAACTGACAGTCAAAGATAGACAGGGTGCATCCTGGCCCGTAAACTGACAGTCAAAGATAGACAGGGTGCATCCTGGCCTGTAAACTGACAGTCAAAGATAGACAGGGGTGCATCCTGGCCCGTAAACTGACAGTCATAGATAGACAGGGGTGCATCCTGGCCTGTAAACTGACAGTCAAAGATAGACAGGGGTGCATCCTGGCCTGTAAACTGAGTCATAGATAGACAGGGGTGCATCCTGGCCTGTAAACTAACAGTCAAAGATAGACAGGGGTGCATCCTGGCCTGTAAACTGACAGTCATAGATAGACAGGGGTGCATCCTGGCCCGTAAACTGACAGTCAAAGATAGACAGGGTGCATCCTGGCCTGTAAACTGACAGTCAGACACTACGTATCTCCACCCACCTCCAGGACTCAAGTCCGGCTCACTACTTTTCTAACTTCTACATGACTGTGGTTCATTGTCTTTGTAACTAGTTCGGCTGTCATAACTTTAGTTCCCAGCTCCTGGACCCATTATGTACCTCTGTAATCTTTTGACTACCACCCACATGATGGGTATGGTGTGACTACCACCCACAGGATGGGTATGGTGTGACTACCACCCACAGGATGGGTATGGTGTGACTACCACCCACAGGATGGGTATGGTGTGACTACCACCCACATGATAGGTATGGTGTGACTACCACCCACATGATAGGTATGGTGTGACTACCACCCACAGGATGGGTATGGTGTGACTACCACACACAGGATGGGTATGGTGTGACTACCACCCACAGGATGGGTATGGTGTGACTACCACCCACAGGATGGGTATGGTGTGACTACCACACACAGGATGGGTATGGTGTGACTACCACCCACAGGATGGGTATGGTGTGACTACCACACACAGGATGGGTATGGTGTGACTACCACCCACAGGATGGGTATGGTGTGACTACCACACACAGGATGGGTATGGTGTGACTACCACCCACAGGATGGGTATGGTGTGACTACCACACACAGGATGGGTATGGTGTGACTACCACCCACAGGATGGGTATGGTGTGACTACCACACACAGGATGGGTATGGTGTGACTACCACCCACAGGATGGGTATGGTGTGACTACCACACACAGGATGGGTATGGTGTGACTACCACCCACAGGATGGGTATGGTGTGACTACCACCCACAGGATGGGTATGGTGTGACTACCACCCACATGATGGGTATGGTGTGACTACCACCCACATGATGGGTATGGTGTGACTACCACCCACAGGATGGGTATGGTGTGACTACAACCCACATGATGGGTATGGTGTGACTACCACCCACATGATGGGTATGGTGTGACTACCACCCACATGATGGGTATGGTGTGACTACCACCCACATGATGGGTATGGTGTGACTACCACCCACATGATGGGTATGGTGTGACTACCACCCACAGGATGGGTATGGTGTGACTACCACCCACAGGATGGGTATGGTGTGACTACCACCCACATGATAGGTATGGTGTGACTACCACCCACATGATGGGTATGGTGTGACTACCACCCACATGATGGGTATGGTGTGACTACCACCCACAGGATGGGTATGGTGTGACTACCACCCACATGATGGATATGGTGTGACTACCACCCACAGGATGGGTGTGGTGTGACTACCACCCACAGGATGGGTATGGTGTGACTACCACCCACAGGATGGGTATGGTGTGACTACCACCCACAGGATGGGTATGGTGTGACTACCACCCACAGGATGGGTATGGTGTGACTACCACCCACATGATGGGTATGGTGTGACTACCACCCACAGGATGGGTGTGGTGTGACTACCACCCACAGGATGGGTATGGTGTGACTACCACCCACAGGATGGGTATGGTGTGACTACCACCCACATGATGGGTATGGTGTGACTACCACCCACAGGATGGGTATGGTGTGACTACCACCCACAGGATGGGTATGGTGTGACTACCACCCACAGGATGGGTATGGTGTGACTACCACCCACATGATGGGTATGGTGTGACTACCACCCACAGGATGGGTGTGGTGTGACTACCACCCACAGGATGGGTATGGTGTGACTACCACCCACAGGATGGGTATGGTGTGACTACCACCCACATGATAGGTATGGTGTGACTACCACCCACATGATAGGTATGGTGTGACTACCACCCACATGATGGGTATGGTGTGACTACCACCCACATGATGGGAATGGTGTGACTACCACCCACATGATGGGTATGGTGTGACTACCACCCACATGATAGGTATGGTGTGACTACCACCCACATGATGGGTATGGTGTGACTACCACCCACATGATGGGTATGGTGTGACTACCACCCACATGATGGGTATGGTGTGACTACCACCCACATGATAGGTATGGTGTGACTACCACCCACATGATAGGTATGGTGTGACTACCACCCACATGATAGGTATGGTGTGACTACCACCCACATGATAGGTATGGTGTGACTACCACCCACATGATAGGTATGGTGTGACTACCACCCACATGATGGGTATGGTGTGACTACCACCCACATGATAGGTATGGTGTGACTACCACCCACATGATAGGTATGGTGTGACTACCACCCACATGATGGGTATGGTGTGACTACCACCCACATGATGGGTATGGTGTGACTACCACCCACATGATGGGTATGGTGTGACTACCACCCACATGATAGGTATGGTGTGACTACCACCCACATGATGGGTATGGTGTGACTACCACCCACATGATGGGTATGGTGTGACTACCACCCATAGGATGGGTATGGGGTGACTACCACCCACAGGTGATGGGTATGGGGTGACTACCACCCACATTATAGGTATGGTGTGACTACCACCCACATGATGGGTATGGTGTGACTACCACCCACAGGATGGGTATGGTGTGACTACCACCCACAGGATGGGTATGGTGTGACTACCACCCACAGGATGGGTATGGTGTGACTACCACCCACAGGATGGGTATGGTGTGACTACCACCCACATGATGGGTATGGTGTGACTACCACCCACAGGATGGGTATGGTGTGACTACCACCCACAGGATGGGTATGGTGTGACTACCACCCACATGATAGGTATGGTGTGACTACCACCCACAGGATGGGTATGGTGTGACTATCACACACAGGATGGGTATGGTGTGACTACCACCCACAGGATGGGTATGGTGTGACTACCACCCACAGGATGGGTATGGTGTGACTACCACCCACATGATAGGTATGGTGTGACTACCACCCACAGGATGGGTATGGTGTGACTATCACACACAGGATGGGTATGGTGTGACTACCACCCACAGGATGGGTATGGTGTGACTACCACCCACATGATGGGTATGGGGTGCATAATAAAGATATATAAGTAAGACTACAGTCTCCACCAGCAGCAGTGGACTGTCAGTGTACAGCTCTTGGGTCGCGTCAACACTTCATCTTCCTGTTCATTCATCAACACTAAGTAGTCAAGCAGGAGACGCTGCTCAGAAGTACCAGCATAAATAAATTCCCACAGTGGATAAAGACTGCAAACCTCGCTCAAGCAGAAAGATCTGGGGGTGAGCATAACACCGAGCATGTCTCCGGAAGCACACATCAACCAGATAACTGCTGCAGCATACGGGCGCCTGGCAAACCTGAGATACCGATACCTTAATAAGGAATCGTTCAAGACTGTACACCGTGTACGTCAGGCCCATACTGGAGTATGCAGCACCAGTTTGGAACCCACACTGGTCAAGCACGTCAAGGAATTAGAGAAAGTGAAAAGGTTTACAACAAGACTAGTCCCAGAGTTAAGGGGAATGTCCTACGAAGAAAGGTTGAGGGAAATTGGCCTGATGACACTGGAGGACAGGAGGGTCAGGGGAGACATGATAACGACATACAAAATACTGCATGGAATAGTTAAGGTGGACAAAGACAGATTGTTCCAGAGATGGGACACAGAAAGAAGGGGTCACAATTGGAAGTTGAAGACTCAGATGAATCAAAGGGATGTTAGGAAGTATTTCTTCAGTCATAGAGTTATCAAGAAGTGGTATAGTCTGGCAAGTGATGTAGTGGAGGCAGGAACCATACATAGCTTTAAGACGAGGTATGGCAAGGCTCATGTAGCAGGGAGAAAGAGGACCTAGTAGCGACCAGTGAAGAGGCGGGGGCCAGGAGCTGAGTCTCGACCCCTGCAGCCACAATTAGGTGAGTACAGTGTTAATACCGATACAAATAAATATTTTTACCATTAAACACTGTTTATAACGGCAGATAATTTTTAATATGAGAAAAAATAAGCTGGGACAGTCTAGGTAGTTTGTTGTTGTTATTGGTTACACCGGATGATGTCATAGATGTTGTTGTGTACCCCAGTTCGAGTCCCTTCAAGAATAATAAATAATAATTTGAGCTATAGTCTAGTAAATTTATAGGAAGAATTTCTTTCATTAGAAGACAGTGTCAGGGGCCCGAGACTGTTCAACTGCCTCCCAGCACACATAAGGGGGATTACCAACAGACCCCTGGCAGTCTTCAAGCTGGCACTGGACAAGCACCTAAAGTCAGTTCCTGATCAGCCGGGCTGTGGCTCGTACGTTGGTTTGCGTGCAGCCAGCAGCAACAGCCTGGTTGATCAGGCTCTGATCCACCATGAGGCCTGGACACAGACCGGGCCGCGGGGGCGTTGACCCCCGGAACTCTCTCCAGGTAAACTCCAGTGTATCAATAAACTAATTTATAATAATATAATTAATATGAGAGACAACACAAGTAACTCGAGGTGATGTGACTCACTGACTTGTGTACACTGGTGTTAATGGCAGACACAAACAAGCAAGTTGATCGATTATCAAGCGGGTTGATGAATACAGTTACATGAGAATAACAATACACAGTTTTATGTTTGAGGTGGAAACAATTCAGAATAATCTTCCAGCATTATTGATTATTACCAGGATTATTACCAGGATTATTACCAGGATTATTACCAGGATTATTACCAGGATTATTACCAGGATTATTACCAGGATTATTACCAGGATTATTACCAGGATTATTACCAGGATTATTACCAGGATTATTACCAGAATTATTACCAGGATTATTACCAGGATTATTACCAGGATTATTACCAGAATTATTACCAGGATTATTACCAGGATTATTACCAGGATTATTACCAGGATTATTACCAGGATTATTACCAGGATTATTACCAGGATTATTACCAGGATCATTACCAGGATTATTACCAGGATTATTACCAGGATTATTACCAGGATTATTACCAGGATTATTACCAGGATTATTACCAGGATTATTACCAGGATTATTACCAGGATTATTACCAGGATTATTACCAGAATTATTACCAGGATTATTACCAGGATTATTACCAGGATTATTACCAGGATTATTACCAGGATTATTACCAGGATTATTACCAGGATTATTACCAGGATTATTACCAGGATTATTACCAGGATTATTACCAGGATTATTACCAGGATTATTACCAGGATTATTACCAGAATTATTACCAGGATTATTACCAGGATTATTACCAGGATTATTACCAGAATTATTACCAGGATTATTACCAGGATTATTACCAGGATTATTACCAGGATTATTACCAGGATTATTACCAGGATTATTACCAGGATTATTACCAGGATCATTACCAGGATTATTACCAGGATTATTACCAGGATTATTACCAGGATTATTACCAGGATTATTACCAGGATTATTACCAGGATTATTACCAGGATTATTACCAGGATTATTACCAGGATTATTACCAGAATTATTACCAGGATTATTACCAGGATTATTACCAGGATTATTACCAGGATTATTACCAGGATTATTACCAGGATTATTACCAGAATTATTACCAGGATTATTACCAGGATTATTACCAGGATTATTACCAGAATTATTACCAGGATTATTACCAGGATTATTACCAGGATTATTACCAGGATTATTACCAGGATTATTACCAGGATTATTACCAGGATTATTACCAGGATTATTACCAGGATTATTACCAGGATTATTACCAGAATTATTACAAGGATTATTACCTGGATTATTACCAGGATTATTACCAGGATTATTACCAGGATTATTACCAGAATTATTACCAGGATTATTACCAGGATTATTACCAGGATTATTACCAGGATTATTACCAGGATTATTACCAGGATTATTACCAGGATTATTACCAGGATTATTACCAGAATTATTACCAGGATTATTACCAGGATTATTACCAGGATTATTACCAGGATTATTACCAGGATTATTACCAGAATTATTACCAGGATTATTACCAGGATTATTACCAGGATTATTACCAGGATTATTACCAGGATTATTACCAGAATTATTACCAGGATTATTACCAGGATTATTACCAGGATTATTACCAGGATTATATCAGAGGAACCAAGTGCTTTGTTTCTCAATATTTATGAACCAACTGGTGGATAGAGAGGCTCTGGAATTATCAGGTAGACAGAGAGGCTCTGGGATTATCAGGTGGATAGAGAGGCTCTGGAATTATCAGGTAGACAGAGAGGCTCTGGGATTATCAGGTGGATAGAGAGGCTCTGGAATTATCAGGTAGACAGAGAGGCTCTGGGATTATCAGGTGGATAGAGAGGCTCTGGAATTATCAGGTAGACAGAGAGGCTCTGGGATTATCAGGTGGATAGAGAGGCTCTGGGATTATCAGGTAGACAGAGAGGCTCTGGGATTATCAGGTGGATAGAGAGGCTCTGGGATTATCAGGTAGACAGAGAGGCTCTGGGATTATCAGGTGGATAGAGAAGCTCTGGGATTATCAGGTTTACCTGGAGTTTACCTGGAGAGAGTTCCGGGGGTCAACGCCCCCGCGGCCCGGTCTGTGACCAGGCCTCCTGGTGGATCAGAGCCTGATCAACCAGGCTGTTGCTGCTGGCTGCACGCAAACCAACGTACGAGCCACATCCCGGCTGATCAGGAACTGACTTTAGGTGTTTGTCCAGTGCCAGCTTGAAGACTGCCAGGGGTCTGTTGGTAATCCCCCTTATGTATGCTGGGAGGCAGTTGAACAGTCTCGGGCCCCTGACACTTATTGTATGGTCTCTTAACGTGCTAGTGACACCCCTGCTTTTCATTGGGGGGATGTTGCATCGTCTGCCAAGTCTTTTGCTTTCGTAGTGAGTGATTTTCGTGTGCAAGTTCGATACTAGTCCCTCTAGGATTTCCCAGGTGTATATAATCATGTATCTCTCCCGCCTGCGTTCCAGGGAATACAGGTTTAGGAACCTCAAGCGCTCCCAGTAATTGAGGTGTTTTATCTCCGTTATGCGCTCCGTGAAAGTTCTCTGTACATTTTCTAGGTCAGCAATTTCACCTGCCTTGAAAGGTGCTGTTAGTGTGCAGCAATATTCCAGCCTAGATAGAACAAGTGACCTGAAGAGTGTCATCATGGGCTTGGCCTCCCTAGTTTTGAAGGTTCTCATTATCCATCCTGTCATTTTTCTAGCAGATGTGATTGATACAATGTTATGGTCCTTGAAGGTGAGATCCTCCGACATGATCACTCCCAGGTCTTTGACGTTGGTGTTTCGCTCTATTTTGTGGCCAGAATTTGTTTTGTACTCTGATGAAGATTTAATTTCCTCATGTTTACCATATCTGAGTAATTGAAATTTCTCATCGTTGAACTTCATATTGTTTTCTGCAGCCCACTGAAAGATTTGGTTGATGTCCGCCTGGAGCCTTGCAGTGTCTGCAATGGAAGACACTGTCATGCAGATTCGGGTGTCATCTGCAAAGGAAGACACGGTGCTGTGGCTGACATCCTTGTCTATGTCAGATATGAGGATGAGGAACAAGATGGGAGCGAGTACTGTGCCTTGTGGAACAGAGCTTTTCACCGTGCCTGCCTCGGACTTTACTCTGTTGGATTATCAGGTGGATAGAGAAGCTCTGGGATTATCAGGTGGATAGAGAAGCTCTGGGATTATCAGGTGGATAGAGAAGCTCTGGGATTATCAGGTGGATAGAGAAGCTCTGGGATTATCAGGGAGATAGAGAAGCTCTGGGATTATCAGGTGGATAGAGAAGCTCTGGGATTATCAGGTGGATAGAGAAGCTCTGGGATTATCAGGTGGATAGAGAGGCTCTGGGATTAACAGGTGGATAGAGAAGCTCTGGGATTATCAGGTGGATAGAGAAGCTCTGGGATTATCAGGGAGATAGAGAAGCTCTGGGATTATCAGGTGGATAGAGAAGCTCTGGGATTATCAGGGAGATAGAGAAGCTCTGGGATTATCAGGTGGATAGAGAGGCTCTGGGATTATCAGGTGGATA
The DNA here is from genome assembly GCF_038502225.1 of Cherax quadricarinatus. NCBI lineage: Eukaryota > Metazoa > Arthropoda > Malacostraca > Decapoda > Parastacidae > Cherax > Cherax quadricarinatus. Next base: position 22,840,470 of record NC_091358.1, on the reverse strand, counting down.
GAGAAGCTCTGGGATCATCAGGTGGATATAAAAGCTCTGGGATTATCAGGGAGATAGAGAAGCTCTGGGATTATCAGGTGGATAGAGAGGCTCTGGGATTATCAGGTGGATAGAGAAGCTCTGGGATTATCAGGTGGATAGAGAGGCTCTGGGATTATGATGTAGATAGAGAGGCTCTGGAATTATCAGGTGGATAGAGAGGCTCTGGGATTATCAGGTGGATAGAGAAGCTCTGGGATTATCAGGTGGATAGAGAAGCTCTGGGATTATCAGGTGGATAGAGAAGCTCTGGGATTATCAGGTGAATAGAGAAGCTCTGGGATTATCAGGGAGATATAGAAGCTCTGGGATTATCAGGTGGATAGAGAGGCTCTGGGATTATCAGGTGGATAGAGAAGCTCTGGGATTATCAGGTGGATAGAGAAGCTCTGGGATTATCAGGGAGATAGAGAAGCTCTGGGATTATCAGGTGGATAGAGAGGCTCTGGGATTATCAGGTGGATAGAGAAGCTCTGGGATTATCAGGTGGATAGAGAAGCTCTGGGATTATCAGGGAGATAGAGAAGCTCTGGGATTATCAGGTGGATAGAGAGGCTCTGGGATTATCAGGTGGATAGAGAAGCTCTGGGATTATCAGGTGGATAGAGAAGCTCTGGGATTATCAGGGAGATAGAGAAGCTCTGGGATTATCAGGTGGATAGAGAGGCTCTGGGATTATCAGGTGGATAGAGAAGCTCAGGGATTATCAGGTGGATAGAGAGGCTCTGGAATTATGATGTAGATAGAGAGGCTCTGGGATTATCAGGTGGATAGAGAGGCTCTGGGATTATCAGGTGGATAGAGAAGCTCTGGGATTATCAGGTGGATAGAGAGGCTCTGGGATTATCAGGTGGATAGAGAGGCTCTGGGATTATCAGGTGGATAGAGAGGCTCTGGGATTGTCAGTTGGATAGAGAGGCTCTATGATTATCAGGTGGATAAAGAGGCTCTGGAATTATCAGCTCTGGGATTATCAGGTGGATAGATAGAGATAGGCTCTGGGATTATCAGGTGGATAGAGAGGCTCTGGGATTTTCAGGTGGATAGAGAGGCTCTGGGATTATCAGGTGGATAGAGAAGCTCTGGGATTATCAGGTGGATAGATAGAGAAGCTCTGGGATTATCAGGTGGATAGATAGGCTCTGGGATTATCAGGTGGATAGAGAAGCTCTGGGATTATCAGGTGGATAGAGAGGCTCTGGGATTATCAGGTGGATAGAGAAGCTCTGGGATTATCAGGTGGATAGAGAAGCTCTGGGATTATCAGGTGGATAGAGAAGCTCTGGGATTATCAGGTGGATAGAGAGGCTCTGGGATTATCAGGTGGATAGAGAAGCTCTGGGATTATCAGGTGGATAGAGAGGCTCTGGGATTATCAGGTGGATAGAGAGGCTCTGGGATTATCAGGTGGATAGAGAGGCTCTGGGATTATCAGGTGGATAGAGAGGCTCTGGGATTATCAGGTGGATAGAGAGGCTCTGGGTTTATCAGGTGGATAGAGAAGCTCTGGGATTATCAGGTGGATAGAGAGGCTCTGGGATTATCAGGTTGATAGAGAGGCTCTGGGATTATCAGTTGGATAGAGAGGCTCTGGGATTATCAGGTGGATAGAGAGGCTCTGGGATTATCAGGTGGATAGAGAGGCTCTGGGATTATCAGGTGGATAGAGAAGCTCTGGGATTATCAGGTGGATAGAGAGGCTCTGGGATTATCAGGTTGATAGAGAGGCTCTGGGATTATCAGGTGGATAGAGAAGCTCTGGGATTATCAGGTGGATAGAAAGGCTCTGGGATTATCAGGTGGATAGAGAGGGGATTATCTCTCTGGGATTATAGAGAGGCTCTGGGATTATCAGGTTGATAGAGAGGCTCTGGGATTATCAGTTGGATAGAGAGGCTCTGGGATTATCAGGTGGATAGAGAGGCTCTGGGATTATCAGGTGGATAGAGAGGCTCTGGGATTATCAGGTGGATAGAGAAGCTCTGGGATTATCAGGTGGATAGAGAGGCTCTGGGATTATCAGGTGGATAGAGAGGCTCTGGGATTATCAGGTGGATAGAGAAGCTCTGGGATTATCAGGTGGATAGAGAGGCTCTGGGATTATCAGGTGGATAGAGAAGCTCTGGGATTATCAGGTGGATAGAGAAGCTCTGGGATTATCAGGTGGATAGAGAAGCTCTGGGATTATCAGGTGGATAGAGAAGCTCTGGGATTATCAGGTGGATAGAGAGGCTCTGGGATTATCAGGTGGATAGAGAGGCTCTGGGATTATCAGGTGGATAGAGAGGCTCTGGGATTATCAGGTGGATAGAGAAGCTCTGGGATTATCAGGTGGATAGAGAGGCTCTGGGATTATCAGGTGGATAGAGAAGCTCTGGGATTATCAGGTGGATAGAGAGGCTCTGGGATTATCAGGTGGATAGAGAGGCTCTGGGATTATCAGGTGGATAGAGAGGCTCTGGGATTATCAGGTGGATAGAGAAGCTCTGGGATTATCAGGTGGATAGAGAGGCTCTGGGATTATCAGGTGGATAGAGAGGCTCTGGGATTATCAGGTGGATAGAGAAGCTCTGGGATTATCAGGTGAATAGAGAGGCTCTGGGATAGAGGATAGAGCTCTGGGATTATCAGGTGGATAGAGACGCTCTGGGATTATCAGGTGGATAGAGAAGCTCTGGGATTATCAGGTGGATAAAGAGGCTCTGGGATTATCAGGTGGATAGAGAAGCTCTGGGATTATCAGGTGGATAGAGAAGCTCTGGGATTATCAGGTGGATAGAGAGGCTCTGGGATTATCAGGTGGATAGAGAGGCTCTGGGATTATCAGGTGGATAGAGAGGCTCTGGGATTATCAGGAGGATAGAGAGGCTCTGGGATTATCAGGTGGATAGAGAGGCTCTGGGATTATCAGGTGGATAGAGAAGCTCTGGGATTATCAGGTGGATAAAGAGGCTCTGGGATTATCAGGTGGATAGAGAAGCTCTGGGATTATCAGGTGGATAGAGAAGCTCTGGGATTATCAGGTGGATAGAGAAGCTCTGGGATTATCAGGGAGATAGATAGAGAGGCTCTGGGATTATCAGGTGGATAGAGAAGCTCTGGGATTATCAGGTGGATAGAGAAGCTCTGGGATTATCAGGTGGATAGAGAGGCTCTGGGATTATCAGGTGGATAGAGAAGCTCTGGGATTATCAGGTGGATAGAGAAGCTCTGGGATTATCAGGTGAATCTGGGATTATCAGAAAAGCTCTGGGATTATCAGGGAGATAGAGAAGCTCTGGGATTATCAGGTGGATAGAGAGGCTCTGGGATTATCAGGTGGATAGAGAAGCTCTGGGATTATCAGGTGGATAGAGAAGCTCCGGGATTATCAGGGAGATAGAGAAGCTCTGGGATTATCAGGTGGATAGAGAGGCTCTGGGATTATCAGGTGGATAGAGAAGCTCTGGGATTATCAGGTGGATAGAGAAGCTCTGGGATTATCAGGTGAATAGAAAAGCTCTGGGATTATCAGGGAGATAGAGAAGCTCTGGGATTATCAGGTGGATAGAGAGGCTCTGGGATTATCAGGTGGATAGAGAAGCTCTGGGATTATCAGGTGGATAGAGAAGCTCTGGGATTATCAGGTGGATAGAGAGGCTCTGGGATTATCAGGTGGATAGAGAAGCTCTGGGATTATTAGGTGGATAGAGAGGCTCTGGGATTATCAGGTGGATAGAGAGGTTCTGAGATTGTCAGTTGGATAGAGAGGCTCTGGGATTATCAGGTGGATAAAGAGGCTCTGGGATTATCAGGAGGATAGAGAGGCTCTGGGATTATCAGGTGGATAGAGAAGCTCTGGTTTTATCAGGTGGATAGAGAGGCTCTGGGATTATCAGGTGGATAGAGAGGTTCTGGGATTATCAGGTGGATAGAGAGGCTCTGGGATTATCAGGTGGATAGAGAAGCTCTGGGATTATCAGGTGGATAGAGAGGCTCTGGGATTATCAGGTGGATAGATAGGCTCTGGGATTATCAGGTGGATAGAGAAGCTCTGGGATTATCAGGTGGATAGAGAGGCTCTGGGATTATCAGGTGGATAGAGAGGCTCTGGGATTATCAGGTGGATAGAGAGGCTCTGGGATTATCAGGTGGATATAGAAGCTCTGGGATTATCAGGTGGATAGAGAGGCTCTGGGATTATCAGGTGGATAGAGAGGCTCTGGGATTATCAGGTGGATAGAGAAGCTCTGGGATTATCAGGTGGATAGAGAGGCTCTGGGATTATCAGGTGGATAGAGAGGCTCTGGGATTATCAGGTGGATAGAGAGGCTCTGGGATTATCAGGAGGATAGAGAGGCTCTGGGATTATCAGGAGGATAGAGAGGCTCTGGGATTATCAGGTGGATAGAGAAGCTCTGGGATTATCAGGTGGATAGAGAGGCTCTGGGATTATTAGGTGGATAGAGAGGCTCTGGGATTATCAGTTGGATAGAGAGGCTCTGGGATTATCAGGTGGATAGAGAGGCTCTGGGATTATCAGGAGGATAGAGAGGCTCTGGGATTATCAGGTGGATAGAGAAGCTCTGGGATTATCAGGTGGATAGAGAGGCTCTGGGATTATCAGGTTGATAGAGAGGCTCTGGGATTATCAGGTTGATAGAGAGGCTCTGGGATTATCAGGAGGATAGACAAGCTCTGGGATTATCAGGTGGATAGAGAAACTCTGGGATTATCAGGTGGATAGACAAGCTCTGGGATTATCAGGTGAATAGAGAAGCTCTGGGATTATCAGGTGGATAGACAAGCTCTGGGATTATCAGGTGGATAGAGAAGCTCTCGGATTATCAGGTGGATAGGCAAGCTCTGGGATTATCAGGTGGATAGAGAAGCTCTGAGATTACCAGGTGGATAGAGAGGCTCTGGGATTATCAGGTGGATAGAGAGGCTCTGAGATTATCAGGTGGATAGAGAGGCTCTGGGATTATCAGAAGGATAGAGAAGCTCTGGGATTATCAGGTGGATAGAGAAGCTCTGGGATTACCAGGTGGATAGAGAAGCTCTGGAATTATCAGGTGGATAGAGAAGCTCTGGGATTATCAGGTGGAAAGAGAGGCTCTGGGTTTATCAGGTGGATAGAGAAGCTCTGGGATTATCAGGTGGATAGAGAAGCTCTGGGATTATCAGGTGGATAGAGAAGCTCTGGGATTACCAGGTGGATAGAGAAGCTCTGGAATTATCAGGTGGATAGAGAAGCTCTGGGATTATCAGGTGGAAAGGGAGGCTCTGGGGTTATCAGGTGGATAGAGAGGCTCTGGGATTATCAGGTGGATAGAGAAGCTCTGGGATTATCAGGTGGATAGAGAAGCTCTGGGATTATCAGATGGATAGAGAAGCTCTGGGATAATCAGGGAGATAGAGAAGCTCTGGGATTATCAGGGAGATAGAGAAGCTCTGGGATTATCAGGTGGATAGAGAAGCTCTGGGATTATGAGGGAGACAGAGAAGCTCTGGGATTATCAGGTGGATAGAGAAGCTCTGGGATTACCAGATGGATAGTGAAGCTCTGGGATTATCAGGTGGATAGAGAAACTCTGGGATTATCAGGGAGATAGAGAAGCTCTGGGATTATCAGGTAGATAGAGAAGCTCTGGGATTATCAGGTGAACAGAGAAGCTCTTGGATTATCAGGTAGATAGATAATTTCTGGGATTATCAGGTGGATAGAGAGGTTCTGGGATTATCAGGGAGATTGAGAAGAGCTGCCAGTGAGGTAGTCATTGGGTCTGGTATCTGAGCTTGGGATTTTATTGGCAAGGTTTTTTCCTATAGTGGAGAAGAAATCATTGAGTCTGTTAAGTAAGTAAGGAAGTTTATTCAGGTATACACAAATACAGTTACATAGAATTATCATACATAGCAGCATATGTGTAGAGAACCTGGGATAACCCAAAAAAGTCAGACAGAGTGACTTATTTCCATTGGGGTCCTTTTACCTTATTATTATAATATAAAGGTTATAATATTTTCTTATTATTCTACAATGAAGATAACATCTTATTATCATACTAAAAAGACTATCTACTACACCAAGGTCATTAAGACTATCTACTACACGAAGGTCATTAAGACTATCTACAATACGAGAGTCATTACTAGGAATAAGGTAAAATTTACACGTATGTTAGCTAAAAAATAGAAAATCATTCCCCTCCCTTTATGTAGCTACATTCATCAGACACTTTTTGGCACTCTTCTTGAACTGGTTCATGCTATGACTGGCTTTGACATGTGCGGGCAGTCTGTTCCATTCCTTTATTGCTGTACAATAAAAGGTGTTTGAAGCCTGGCCACTGACTGTGGGTACTACAAAGTTGTGCTCTCTCCCCCTAGTACTATGATTGCTTTGGTTCCCAACCTTGACAAAATTGACAGCAAGATATTCTGGACACTGTTTGTGAGCAATATTATAAACATGATTTAGCTTCAGTTGCTTTACTCTGTCTTCAACATTCAGCATATCCAACTGCTGTAATTCATCCTGGCCTACATGTTCTCTTGGTCCCAGCCCCAGGATGAATCTTACGATTTTGTTCTGGGTGATTTGCAGTCTATCTTTCAGTTTTTTTGTCAAGGCAGAGTACCAAGAAGAGCAAGCGTAATCCATATGGCATTGTATAAGGGCTAGACATAGGGTCCTGCGAGCCTCAGTAGGTAGACACTGTGCTTGTCTATACAGGAACTTCAGTCTGGCATTCGCTTTCTTTACTACACTCTTCCCTATCAATTCTCCTGACATGCATGGGTCAAAGGGGATTCCCAAATATTTTACTGTTTGCTGTTTCAGTTGGTGGGAATTGGGGTTCATCTGGTTTTGTTAATTTAATTTCGCTATTTCGTGTTATCTTTTTTGTTCCTAGTATTTCTGATAGGGTTTTCCAGGTCTTTTTTATATCACCTCGTAAGTTGGATAATCTGTTCTCATAATACATTTTTTTAGTCCTTCTTATTAGGCTGGTTAGGATTGACGAGTAACGTTTTGTTTGGTCTCTGGTTATGTGACCCATTCTGTACTGTTTTTCGTATAGGTGCTTTGTATTTATGGATTTGAGGATGCTGGGTGTTAGCCAGGTGGATAGAGAAGCTCTGGGATTATCAGGTGGATAGAGAAGCTCTGGGACTATCAGGGAGATAGAGAGAGGCTATAATAATAATAATAATAATAATAATAATAATAATAATAATAATAATAATAATAATAATAATAATAATAATAATAATAATAATAATAATAATAATAATAATAATAATAATAATAATAATTTTGTTACCCATAAAAAGTCAATAGTAACCGTTTTCTTTAACGTTTATGAGCTTTAAAGAAAACGAAAATATTTTTTAATATGAGAAACTAAAGTAAAATACTGACAGATGTTTATGTTAACAGGCCTACTAGATAGATCTAGTAGATGGTCATTAAGACTGGTTAATGAGGGTTGAAGTCTACCTACTACACCAGCTTCATTATGACCGGTTAAAGTCTCGCTTCCACGACTGTCTCATTAAGACTGACTAATGGAGTTTAAAGTTTATTGACTACTCAAGGACCATTAAAACTACTTGGCTTATTAATGTGGTTTAAAGTCTATCTATTACACCAGGATCATTAAGACTATTTTGTTAATGGGGTTTAAAATTCTAACACCAAAGAACTTTGAGAAAGCAATAAATGACATGGCCTTGCACTCTGGCCCAGGCCCAGACTCATGGAACTCCGTGTTCATCAAGAACTGCAAGAGGCCCCTGTCATGTGCCTTAAATTTTCTATGGAGAGGGATCATGGACACAGGGGTCATCCCACACACACTAAAAACAACAGACATAGCCCCACACCACAAGGGTGGCAATAAAGTGTGTCCTGTGTCCTGTTAGGCAACTCTCTCGCTTTACACACTGAGTGTCCGTGGTTCGATCCCAGTAAGGGTTGAAACATTGGACATGTTTCTTTACACTATTGTCTCGTTCTCAAGCAAGTAGGTACCTGAATGTTAGTCGACTGGTGAGGGTCGCATTCTGGGGGACAATACTGAGGACCACAAAGGAAATAAGAAAGACAGTCCTTAATGACAAAAGAAAGAAGGAGCACTGTAACAGGCCTACCGGTCCATGTGAGGCAGGTCCATCTCACATCCACTCATGCATTTATCTAACCTATTTTTGAAAACTACACAAGGTTTAAGCTTCAATGAAGCTACTCGGCCTGGTGGCAATATCTCTCGCTTCACATGGTGAGGGTCCAGGTTCGATTCCCGGCGAAGGAGTACAGACATTGGGCGTGTTTCTTTACTCAAGCTGTCTATGTTCACTCATCAGTAAAATGGGTACCTGGGTGTTAGTCGACTGGTGTGGGTCGCATCCTGGGACAAAACTGACCTAATTTGCCTGACATGCTCTACATAACATTAATTAGTTTATAAGTATCATGGTTATTTACCTTCCAATGCGTAGAATTTTCCATTTGTCTATGTTAAAATACATCTGCCACTTCATCAGCCACTGCACCAATCTATTCAGATCATCCTGGAGCACTCTAGTGTCCTCGTCAAAATTAAGTCGACAGCTTATTTTGGTGTCATCGGCAAACTCGCATATGTCGCTATTTATACCCTCATCTATATTGTTTATGCAAATTATGAACAACAAGGGGCCCAACGCTAACCCTTGTGGTACACCGCTTGTGACGCTTCCTCACTCTGATTTCTCCCCATTTATGTAAGATAAGATAAGATAAGATTTCGTTCGGATTTTTAACCCCGGAGGGTTAGCCACCCAGGATAACCCAAGAAAGTCAGTGCGTCATCGAGGACTGTCTAACTTATTTCCATTGGGGTCCTTAATCTTGTCCCCCAGGATGCGACCCACACCAGTCGACTAACACCCAGGTACCTATTTGCTGCTAGGTGAACAGGACAACAGGTGTAAGGAAACGTGTCAAATGTTTCCACCCGCCGGGAATCGAACCCGGGCCCTCCGTGTGTGAGCTTTAGCCACCAGACCACCGGGCCACCTGTGAACTCTCTGCTGCCTATCTGTTAGCCACGCCTCTATCCAGGAAAAAAATTCTCTTCCTATTCCGTGTGCCTCGACTTTCCTCAGTAGTCTCCAATGGGAGATTCTGTCAAAAACCTTACTAAAGTCCATACACACTGTCATGTTCATTACCATGATCTACCTCCTCAAATACCTTAGTGAAAAAAATTAGTAAGTTCATAATGCAGGAACTTCCCTCTGTAAAATTGCTGAGATTCATTAATAAATTTATGTCTTTTCCACTTATCTGGAACTATACCTGTTTGTAGTGATATGTCTAAAAGACTAGCCAAAGGTTTGCTAAGTTTCTTCTTATATTCCTTTAAAACCTTTGTGAACAGTTAATCAGGACCCGGGGATTTGATAAATTTTAATTTAAATATTTGTGTGAGAACCATATCACTAGTGAACTGGGTGCTTCGTAACTTACCAACGTTCAGTTCAACATAGTTTAATATTTCTGGAATTTCACTAGTATCTTCCTGAGTAAAAACTGAGAGGAAATAAGTGTTAAAAATTTTACATATTTCCTTATCACTGTTGGTGAGCTGACCTGAGTGACTTTTAAGCTGGCCTATCTTTTACCTAATCTTACTTCTATATACCTGAAAGAAGCCCTTTGGGTATCTCTTTGAATCCCCGAAACTTTAACCTACATCATAAACACATTTGAAAGGAAATAAATGGTATAAAATACCGACACAATGGCAATATAAACACAAATGCAGTATAATGTGATCCTTTATTGACTACGTTTCGCCCACACAGTGGGCTTTTTCAAGTTCTGTTTGTGACTTGAAAAAGCCCACTGTGTGGGCGAAACGTAGTCAATAAAGGATCACATTATACTGCATTTGTGTTTATATTGCCACATTTGAAAGGGTTCTAAGCAACAAGATCCATTTACATGACCATCGGTTACACAACCCAGGGCAGCATGGGTTTAGAGCAGGTCGCTCCTGCCAGTCCCAGCTACTGGACCACTATGACAAGGTCTGGGGTGCTCTGGAGGACAAACACAATGCAGATGTATTATACACAGACTTTGCAAGAGCCTTCGACAAGTGTGACCATGGTGTAATAGCGCACAAAATGCGTGCTAAAGGAATAACAGGAAAAGTTGGTAGATGGATCTACAACTTCCTGACAAATAGAACACAAAGAGTAATAGTAAACAGAGTAAAGTCTGAGGCAACTACAGTGAAAAGCTTCGTTCCACAAGTCACAGTACTCACTCCCATCCTGTTCTTCATCCTTATATCTGACATAGACAGAGATGTAAGCCACAGCTCCGTGTCTTCCTTTGCTGACCCTGTATACCAGAATTCGCATAACAGTGTCATCCATCGAGGACACTGCAAATCTCCAAGTGGACATTAACCAAGTCTTAAAATGAGTCTCAGGAAACAATATGAAGTTCAATGAAGACAAATTTCAATTACTCCACTATGGAAAACTCGAGGAAATAAAAACTGGATCGAAGTATGAAACAAATTACAACTACACAATAAAGCGAAAAGTAATGTGAAGGACCTGGGAGTGATAATGTCAGAGACTTTCACTTTCAAAGATCACAATAATGTACCTACCGCATCTGCTAGAAAAATGATAGGATGGATAATGAGAACTTTCAAAACTAGGGACGCCAAGCCCATGATGATTCATTTCCAATCGCTTGTTCTCTCTAGGCTGGAATGTTGCTGCACACTAACTACCCCTTTCAAGGCAGGCAAAATTGCAGACCTGGAGAATATACAGAGAACTTTAACTGTATGTATAAGTACAATGAAACATCTAAATTACTGGAAACATTTCAAGTCCTTTGACCTGTACTTCTTGGAATGCAGGCGAGAAAGATACATGATAATATATATTTTGAAAATACTAGAGGGACTAGTTCCAAATGTGTACATGGAAGTCACTCCCTACGAAAGCAAAAGACTCGGCAGGAGATACAACATTCCCTCAGTGAAAAGCAGAGGCGCCACGAGTACACTGAGAGACAACACAGTAAGTGTCCGGGGCCTAAAAACTGTTTAACTGCCTCCCAGCATACATAAGGGGGATTACCAATAGACCCCTGACTGTCTTCAAGCAGGCACTGGACAGGCACCTAAAGACAGTACCTGACCAACCAGGCTGTGGTTCGTACGTCAGTCTACGTGCAGCCAGCAATAACAGCCTGGTTGGTCAGGCCCCGATCCACCACAAGGCCTGGTCATAAACCGGGCGGCGGGGGCGTTGACCCCCGAATGCACTCTAGGTATACTCCAGGTATGCTCCAGGAATATACACCCAGCAGGTATCTATTGCTTCACTGTCTTGAAGACTGGTTGGTTCGGTTAATAATAATAATAATAATAATAATAATAATAATAATAATAATAATAATAATAATAATAATAATAATAATAATAATAATAATAATGATAATAATAATAATAATAATAACATCTGTATTTCTACACGTACATGTACAAGGTATACAAGTACATGTACAAGGTATATAAGTACATGTACAAGGTATATAAGTACATGTACAAGGTATATAAGTACATGTACAAGGTATACAAGTACATGTACAAGGTATATAAGTACATGTACAAGGTATATAAGTACATGTACAAGGTATACAAGTACATGTACAAGGTATATAAGTACATGTACAAGGTATACAAGTACATGTACAAGGTATATAAGTACATGTACAAGGTATACAAGTACATGTACAAGGTATATAAGTACATGTACAAGGTATATAAGTACATGTACAAGGTATACAAGTACATGTACAAGGTATACAAGTACATGTACAAGGTATATAAGTACATGTACAAGGTATATAAGTACATGTACAAGGTATACAAGTACATGTACAAGGTATATAAGTACATGTACAAGGTATACAAGTACATGTACAAGGTATATAAGTACATGTACAAGGTATATAAGTACATGTACAAGGTATACAAGTACATGTACAAGGTATATAAGTACATGCACAAGGTATACAAGTACATGTACAAGGTATACAAGTACATGTACAAGGTATACAAGTACATGTACAAGGTATACAAGTACATGTACAAGGTATACAAGTACATGCACAAGGTATACAAGTACATGCACAAGGTATACAAGTACATGTACAAGGTATATAAGTACATGTACAAGGTATATAAGTACATGTACAAGGTATACAAGTACATGTACAAGGTATATAAGTACATGCACAAGGTATACAAGTACATGCACAAGGTATACAAGTACATGTACAAGGTATATAAGTACATGTACAAAGTATATAAGTACATGTACAAGGTATACAAGTACATGTACAAGGTATACAAGTACATGTACAAGGTATACAAGTACATGCACAAGGTATACAAGTACATGTACAAGGTATATAAGTACATGTACAAGGTATATAAGTACATGTACAAGGTATACAAGTACATGTACAAGGTATACAAGTACATGTACAAGGTATACAAGTACATGTACAAGGTATACAAGTACATGCACAAGGTATACAAGTACATGTACAAGGTATACAAGTACATGTACAAGGTATACAAGTACATGTACAAGGTATATAAGTACATGTACAAGGTATATAAGTACATGTACAAGGTATACAAGTACATGTACAAGGTATACAAGTACATGTACAAGGTATACAAGTACATGTACAAGGTATACAAGTACATGTACAAGGTATATAAGTACATGTACAAGGTATATAAGTACATGTACAAGGTATACAAGTACATGTACAAGGTATACAAGTACATGTACAAGGTATACAAGTACATGTACAAGGTATACAAGTACATGCACAAGGTATACAAGTACATGCACAAGGTATACAAGTACATGCACAAGGTATACAAGTACATGCACAAGGTATACAAGTACATGCACAAGGTATACAAGTACATGCACAAGGTATACAAGTACATGCACAAGGTATACAAGTACATGCACAAGGTATACAAGTACATGTACAAGGTATACAAGTACATGTACAAGGTATACAAGGGTTTAATGGGGTGTTGTTTGAGGTATATTTTTGATAAACATTTCCAGTAAAGAGAGAAAACACTTTGTCTTGTGCACCAAAACTGGAGTAAATCTGACGGTAAACATAAAACCAATAATTGGATGACAGCTCCTTAAAGTCTATCTGAAACCTTAGAAGATCTATTACCTATCTACCAGGCAAAAAACCCAGAGTTTCTGACAGTTCAGCTGTCTAGCAGAGAGAGAGACAGGCAGACAGCGGGTGTCTGCTGGTCCCAGAGGTCAAATCAACCTCCCAGCAGATCACTAGATAGCGAACTGTGGCTGTAATTACATAAATTACAGTGTAATTACAGTGCCAGACCTGTTTTGTAATGCCACAAATCAATGTGTTGTTATCTGAGTGATATCTGCTCCAAGGTAAAAGATAATGACTCTGGCCCCCCGGGATTACCGGTCAGGGTCGATGTTACTACAGTACACTACAGTACACTACAGTACACTACAGTACACTACAGTACACCACAGCACACCTACAGTACACTACAGTACACTACAGTACACTACAGTACACTACAGTACACTACAGTACACCACAGCACACCTACAGTACACTACAGTACACTACAGTACACTACAGTACACTACAGTACGCTACAGTACACTACAGTACACTACAGTACACTACAGTACACTACAGTACACTACAGTACACTACAGTACACTACAGTACGCTACAGTACACTACAGTACGCTACAGTACACTACAGTACGCTACAGTACACTACAGTACGCTACAGTACACTACAGTACGCTACAGTACACTACAACACACTACAGTACACTACAGTACGCTACAGTACACTACAACACACTACAGTACACTACACAACAGCACACTACAGTACACTAGGGTCTACTACAGTACACTACAGCACACTACAGTACACTACAGTACACTGAAGTACACTACAGTACACTACAGTACACTACAGTACGCTACAGTACACTACAGTACGCTACAGTACACTACAGTACACTACAGTACACTACAGTACACTACAGTACACTACAGTACGCTACAGTACACTACAGTACGCTACAGTACACTACAGTACGCTACAGTACACTACAGTACGCTACAGTACACTACAGTACGCTACAGTGCACTACAGTACGCTACAGTACACTACAGTACGCTACAGTACACTACAACACACTACAGTACACTACAGTACGCTACAGTACACTACAACACACTACAGTACACTACACAACAGCACACTAAAGTACACTAGGGTCTACTACAGTACACTACAGCACACTACAGTACACTACAGTACACTGAAGTACACTACAGTACACTACAGTACACTAGGGTCTACTACAGTACACTACAGTACACTACAGTACACTACAGTACACTAGGGTCTACTACAGTACACTACAGCACACTACAGTACACTACAGTACACTACAGTACACTACAGTACACTACAGTACACTAGGGTCTACTACAGTACACTACAGTACACTACAGTACACTACAGCACACTACAGTACTCTACAGTACACTACACTACAGCACACTACAGTACACTAGGGTCTACTACAGTACACTACAGCACACTACAGTACACTACAGTACACTACAGTACACTACAGCACACTACAGTACACTACAGTACACTACAGTACACTACAGTACACTACAGTACACTACAGTACACTACAGCACACTACAGTACACTACAGTACACTACAGCACACTACAACACACTACAGCACACAAGGGTCTACTACAGCACACTACAGCACACTACAGCACACTACAGTACACTAAAGCACACTACAGTACACTAGGGTCTACTACAGCACACTACAGTACACTAGGGTCTACTACAGCACACTACAGTACACTAGGGTCTACTACAGCACATTACATAAGATCATAAGAACATAAGAAAGGAGGAACACTGCAGGAGGCCTGTTGGCCCATACTAGGCAGGTCCTTTACAATTCATCCCACTAACAAAACATTTGCCCAACCCAATTTTCAATGCTACCCAAGAAATAAGCTCTGATGTGAAAGTCCCACTCAAATCCAACCCCTCCCACTCATGTACTTATCCAACCTAAATTTGAAACTACCCAAAGTCCCAGCCTCAATAACCCAACTAGGTAGATTGTTCCACTCATCAACTACCCTATTTCCAAACCAATACTTTCCTATGTCCTTTCTAAATCTAAACTTATCTAATTTAAATCCATTACTGCGGGTTCTCTCTTGGAGAGACATCCTCAAGACCTTATTAATATCCCCTTTATTAATACCTATCTTCCACTTATACACTTCGATCAGGTCTCCCCTCATTCTTCGTCTAACAAGTGAATGTAACTTAAGAGTCTTCAATCTTTCTTCATAAGGAAGATTTCTAATGCTATGTATTAATTTAGTCATCCTACGCTGAATGTTTTCTAACGAATTTATGTCCATTTTGTAATACGGAGACCAGAACTGAGCTGCATAATCTAGGTGAGGCCTTACTAATGTTGTATAAAGCTGCAGTATGACCTCTGGACTTCTGTTGCTTACACTTCTTGATATAAATCCCAGTAATCTATTTGCCTTATTATGTACGCTTAGGCACTGCTGTCTTGGTTTAAGGTTGCTGCTCACCATAACCCCCAAATCCTTTTCGCAATCTGTATGGTTAAGTTCTACATCATTTAACTTATAAGTACTAGGGTTATGGGCACTCCCAAGCTTCAGAACCTTGCATTTATCTACATTGAACTGCATCTGCCACTTTTCTGACCAAGAATAGAGTTTGTTTAAATCCTCCTGAAGTTCCCTAACATCTACGTTTGAATCAATTATCCTACCTATCTTTGTGTCATCGGCGAATTTGCTCATATCACTAGTAATTCCCTCATCAAGATCATTGATATATATTATAAACAACAACGGGCCCAAGACTGATCCCTGTGGAACGCCACTTGTTACAGATCCCCACTCGGATTTAACCCCATTTATGGACACTCTCTGCTTCCTGTCAGTGAGCCATGACTCGATCCACGAGAGCACTTTTCCCCCAATGCCATGAGCTGCCACTTTCTTTAACAGTCTATGGTGCAGAACTCTATCAAAAGCCTTACTAAAATCTAAGTAAATAATATCAAATTCTTTATCGTGGTCAACAGCCTCAAAAGCTTTACTGAAGAAAGTTAATAAATTAGTTAGACAAGATCGGCCTCTTGTGAATCCATGCTGAGTATCATTAATCAAGCTATGCTTATCGAGATGGCTTCTTATAATCTCAGCTATAATTCAAATTCAAATTCAAATTCAAATTCAAAGTTTATTCTCTATAAGGATTACAATGCTGAGTTTACAGAAATTTGGTTATTGTGTGGTTTACATGTAGTAAAATTGTGATTACAGAGTGTACCACTAGAACGCTTAGCATGGCTAGGCATTTCGGGCAGACTTAGTTTTATTCTTAATTGTAAAATATTACAAATTATGAGGTAAGTTGGTATTATGGCTAAGTGACTAAATACTAGTTTGTGAGTTTAGCAATGTAAATGCTTTTGTTTTGGCACAGTACATAGTTTCAGTATTGGAGTATCACTGGATTCATTATTTTAAGATTGAGATTAATATTTCTGTTTATGGTCAAATGAGTCAGTGAGTGTAAGTGTGAACCATCAGGCGGTATTCGTGTAGTTAGTTGACAGGGTGTATCAGGGAGATAAGATGTTTTCTAATGGTAGTTTTGAAGGTGATGAATGTGTCTGCAGTTCTAGAGTTCTCAGGTAGGGTATTCCAGATTTTAGGGCCTTTGACATACATTGAATTTTTGTAAAGGTTTAGTCGGACACGGGGAATGTCGTAGAGATGTTTGTGTCTGGTGTTATGCCTGTGGGTTCTGTCACAACTATCAAGAAAGCGTTTTAGGTCAAGGTTGATATTAGAGTTTAAGGCCCTGTAGATGTAGATTGCACAGTAGTAAGTGTGGATGTACTGAACTGGGAGTAAGTTTAGGTCTATGAAGAGTGCGGGGGTGTGTTGCCAGGGATGGGATTTAGTGATTATTCTTACTGCAGCTTTTTGTTGGGTTATTATTGGCTTTAGGTGTGTTGCTGCAGTTGATCCCCAATCACAAATAGCATAGGTGAGGTATGGATAAATAAGTGAGTGGTATAGTGTGAGAAGGGCATTTTGCGGCACGTAGTATCGTATCTTGGAGAGGATCCCAATTGACTCTAGTAATTTGCCTACAATTGAGGTCAGGATTATTGGGCGGTAATTTGACGGTAACGACTTGTCCCCTGTTTTAAAAATAGAAATTACATTAGCCATCTTCCACATATCAGACACTACACCTGTTTGAAGAGATAAATTAAAAATATTAGTTAATCGTTCACAGAGTTCCATTTTGCATTCCTTAAGAACCCTTGAAAAAACCTTCTCAGGACCCGGCGACTTATTTTGCTTCACTCTGTCTATCTGCTTCACAACCATTTCACTAGTGACTGTGATGTTACATAATTTATCTTCTTCTAGCCCACTATAAAAATTAATTACTGGAATATTGTTAGTGTCTTCCTGTGTAAAAACTGAGAGAAAATAATTATTAAAAATCGAGCACATTTCATTCTCTTTGTCAGTAAGATGCCCATAGTTATTTTTAAGGGGACCTATCTTATCTCTAACTTTTGTTCTATAGACCTGGAAAAAACTTTTTGGGTTAGTTTTAGAATCCCTAGCAACTTTAATTTCATAGTCCCTTTTAGCTTTTCTTATCCCCTTTTTAATGTCCCTCTTAATGTCAATATACTGATTCATAAGATGACCCTCACCTCTTTTGATACGCCTATAAATTCCTTTCTTATGCCCTAGTAGATATTTGAGCCTATTATTCATCCATTTTGGGTCATTTCTATTTGATCTAATTTCTTTATATGGGATAAACGCTCTTTGAGCAGCATGTATAGTGTTCAGAAAACTGTCATATTGATAGCTCACTTCGTTACCCCAGTCAACAGATGGTAAGTGTTCTCTAAGCCCATTGTAATCTGCTAAGCGAAAATCTGGGACTGTTACTGAGTTATCGCTACTATCGTACTTCCATTCAATGCTAAATGTAATTGATTTGTGGTCGCTAGCACCCAGTTCCTCTGAAATTTCTAAATTATTAACAAGGGATTCATTGTTTGCCAGAACTAAGTCAAGCAGGTTATTTCCCCTTGTAGGTTCTGTCACAAACTGCTTCAAAAAACAATCCTGAACTACTTCTAAGAAGTCGTATGATTCTAAATTCCCAGTCAAGAAATTCCAATCAATATGACTAAAGTTAAAGTCTCCTAGAATTACTACATTATCGTGCCTTGTGGCCTTAACAATTTCCTCCCATAGTAGTCTCCCTTGGTCCCTATCTAAGTTTGGGGGACGGTATATCACTCCTAAAATCAGTTTTTCATGCCCCTCTGAAAATTCTATCCAAACAGACTCTGTATGTGTTACTTCAAACTTAATACCCGTTTTTATGCAATAGTTCAAGCGATCTCGGACATACAATGCCACCCCACCCCCCTTCCCGATACTTCTATCTACTTGGAACAATTTAAAACCCTGAATATGACATTCTGCAGGCATGTCCCGACTTTTTTAATTAAACCACGTCTCAGTTAAGGCAAATACATCAATGTTACCTGCACTAGCAACTAATCTCAACTCGTCCATCTTATTCCTAGCACTACGGCAATTAGCATAATAAACATTGAAAGACTCTCCTTTCTCTTTACCCTTCCTGCTCATTTCTGTTTTTCTACTAAACCGATTACTGTCCTTATCACCCAAAGTCCCTGGCTTTTCAATATCTACCTCGTTCTGCTTATTACTAGTTCCCCTGAAACTCGTAATATTACTACACTGGGACTTCACTGTTTTCCTGCCAAAACCCATACCACTAACTATTCCTAGTTTAAAGTCCTAACTGCTCCCTCCACTGCAGTTGCCAGTGCTGCCACCCCAGACCTAGATAAGTGAACCCCATCCCTGGCATACATGTCATTTCTGCCATAGAAGAGGTCCCAGTTGTCAATGAATGTTACCACATTTTCCTAACAGTATTTGTCCAGCCAGCAATTGACACCAATTGCCCTGGACAACCATTCATTTCCAACTCCTCTCCTTGGCAAAATACCACATATGACAGGGTTCCCACCCTTACTCCTAATTATTTCTATTGCTGACCTATACCTGCTAATCAGGTCTTCACTCCTACGTCTGCCAACATCGTTGCCTCCAGCACTGAGACAGATAATAGGATTGCTCCCATTACCTCTCATGATGTCAACAAGATGGCTAACAATATCCTCCATCCCAGCCCCAGGAAAGCAAACTCTCTGTCTCCTACTCCTGTCCTTCAAGCAGAACGCCCTATCCATATACCTAACTTGGCTATCCCCAACAACAACATTATTCTTACCTTCCTTGGTGTCGTTCGTCGTGATGTTCCCAGTAGTCGACTCACGTTCGTCGGGTAGCACTAAGAATGTATTAGATGTTTCCACAACAGTTTCCACGGCAGTCTCTTTCTTCTTCATCGTTTCTACCTTTCCATTCGTCTTCTTGATCGTCAACTTCGTTCCCTGCTGTCCAGCCACTGACCAGTTTCCCTTCTTGACCTGAGGACTCAAAACAGGAGGACTACTACGAATCTTCTTGTTTTCCTCGGTCAGTCGCCGAATCTCCATCTTCGCCAACCTCAATTCTTCCTTAAGCTGTTGGTAAAGTTGTTCGATGGAGGACATCTTGCTTCAATTCGTAGAGAGCGCGCAAACAGGTCTTCACAGAGCTAAGTACACGTCACCACTGCACAAAAGCCAACTCAATCAGGAGCTACTGCGCAGCACGTCCGCACGGCCCAATAGCGATGCGAACACTACAGCACACTACAGTACACTAGGGTCTACTAAAGCACACTACAGTATACTAGGGTCTACTACAGCACACTACAGTATACTAGGGTCTACTACAGCACACTACAGTCTGGATCCCTGGTCATAACCTACTCAGAAGCGACAGAGTAAACAGTACACTACAGTACACTACAGTACACTACAGCACACTACAGTACACTACAGTACACTACAGTACACTACAGTACACTACAGTACACTACAGTACACTACAGTACACTACAGCACACTACAGTACACTAGGGTCTACTACAGTACACTACAGTACACTACAGTACACTACAACACACTACAGCACACTAGGGTCTACTAAAGTACACTACAGCACACTACAGTACACTACAGTACACTACAGTACACTACAGTACACTACAGTACACTACAGTACACTACAGTACACTACAGTACACTACAGTACACTACAGTACACTACAGTACACTACAGTACACTACAGTACACTACAGTACACTACAGTCTGGATCCCTGGTTATAACCTACTCAGAAGCGACAGAGTAAACAGTACACTACAGTACACTACAGTACACTACAGTACACTACAGTACACTACAGTACACTACAGTACACTATAGTCTGGATCCCTGGTTATAACCTACTCAGAAGCGACAGAGTAAACAGTACACTACAGTACACTACAGTACACTACAGGACACTATAGTACACTACAGTGCACCACAGTACACTACAGTCTGGATCCCTGGTTATAACCTACTCAGAAGCGACAGAGTAAACAGTACACTACAGTACACTACAGTACACTACAGTACACTACAGTCTGGATCCCTGGTTATAACCTACTCAGAAGCGACAGAGTAAACAGTACACTACAGTACACTACAGTACACTACAGTACACTACAGTACACTACAGTACACTACAGCACACTACAGCACACTACAGTACACTACAGTACACTACAGTCTGGATCCCTGGTTATAACCTACTCAGAAGCGACAGAGTAAACAGTGTGTACGTCACAGAGTCGCTCATTTGCTCAGTATTACTAAACACCACAAATGATGTAATTAAAGTTTTGGCGGCAAAGATTGAAAACTAAAACCTTGTCATTGTGGTGGTATACAAGCCTCCTGATGCAACTTCTTAACAATTCAAGGAACAGCTTTGGAAAATCGATCACTGTTTGGAAAATCTTCCAGCTCCTGACCCAAACATCTTGCTCCTGGGGGATTTCAACTTAAGACACCTACACTGGAGAAATGTGGCAAATAATGTTTTAGCAGAGATCAGCCCAGGAGACAGCAGCAGCTCAGATAAAAATTCACACACACAAATGAGCTATTAAATCTCTGCATCAAATTCACCTTATAGTGGAGTCAACAAGACTGGAAAATACACTGGACCTCATCTTCACTAATAATGATGATCTAGTACGAAATATAACAGTATCAACACCAATACATCAGATCACACCGTACTAGGGCTCCTGACCAGCAAAATGTGATCAGTTATGAGGGTACCTTCAGGAAATTCAACTTAAATAACAAAAACATACATTGGGCTCAAGTCAACCATATGTTCAATGAAACAAACTTGGAAGATATCCCAAACATGGATCCGAACCTCTGCCTAGATAGAATTAACTCTGTGGCACTTGAGATATTCTCAAGACTTATACCTTTAAGAAAATGGAAGAGAAGATGTAAACTAGAAAGAAAGAGATGCTCTCTATACAGACGAAGATGAAGAATCACAGGGTTGCTGAAAGGAACCAGCATATGTGAAATACGAAGGGAGGCACTGCTTAGAAAAATAGCAAATATCGAACTTAAGCTTAAGGAATCATATAGGAGACAAGAAACTCAGGAAAAACTAAAAGTCAAAAATGAAATTGAAGGAAACCCAAAATATTTCTTTTCTTATGACAAATCTACGGTGAAAACTATACCCAGTATTGCAGATGACACCAAAGAAATGAGTGAGTTAGTAGTTAACCAGATTAAGAGTTGTCAACCTAAATGATTTTTTATGACCGAGACTCAAAATTTGGTGAATTCAGATATCTCTAATATTGTCCTAACACCATATGACTTCCATAAGGCAATAAATGATATGTCCAAGCACTCTACCAAGGCAGAGTGCTTGATGAACACTTATGGAACTTCGTGTTCATCAAGAACTACAAGAAGCCCCTGTCATGTGCCTTCAACATTCTATGGAGAGGGAGCATGGACACAGTGGTCATCCCACACACACTAAAAACAACAGACATAGCCTCACTCCACAAAGGTGGCAGTAAAGCAACTGCAAAGAATTACAGACCGGTAGCGTTAATGTCCTATATCATAAAAATCTTTGAGAGGGTTCTAAAAAGCAAGATCACCACCCATCTAAATACCCATCAATTACACAACCCAGGGTAACACGGGTTTAGAGCAGGTCTCTCCTGCCTGTCCCAATTACTGGACCACTATGACAAGGTCCGGGATGCTCTGGAGGACAAACAAAATACAGATGTAGTAAACACAGACTTTGCAAAAGCTTTCGACAAGTGTGACCATGGTGAAATAGCACACAAAATGCGTGCTAAAAGAATAGCAGGAAAAACTGGTAAGTGGATCTATAATTCCCAAACAAATAGAACAAAAAGAGTAGTAGTAGTAAACAGAGTAAAGTCTGAGGCAGCTACGGTGAAAAGCTCTGTTCCACAAGGCACAGTACTCGCTCCCATCTTGTTCCTCATCCTCATATCCGACATAGACAAGGATGTCAGCCACAGCACCGTGTCTTCCTTTGTAGATGACACCCGAATCTGCATGACAGTGTCTTCCATTGCAGACACTGCAAGGCTCCAGGCGGACATCAACCAAATCTTTCAGTGGGCTGCAGAAAACAATATGAAGTTCATAGAAGAGAAATTTCATTTATTCCGATTAGGAAAACTTGAGAGAATTAAAACTATATCGGAGTATAAAAAAAAATCCAAGCACATAATAGAGCAAAAAGTTCTTGTGAAGGACCTAAAGGAAGTGATAATGTCAGAGGATCTCACTTTCCAAGATCACAACAATGTATCTACGACATCTGCCAGAAAAATGATAGGATGGATAATGAGAACCTTCAAAACTAGGGACGCCAAGCCAATGACGATTCCCTTTAAATCGTTTGTTCTCTCTAGGCTGGAATATTACTGTACGCTAAAGGCCCCTTTCAAGGCAGGGGATATTGCTGATCTGGAGAATATACAGAGAACTTTCACGACACACATAAGTACGATACAACACCTTAATTACTAGAAACGGTTGAAGACCCTTGATTTGTATTCCCTGAAACGCAGGTGAGAAAGATTCAAGATAATATACACTTGGAAAATGAAAAAGAGATTAGGGCCAAATTTGCACACGATGATCACTCCCTAAGAAAGAAAAAAAAGACAGGAGCCGCAACATCAATTTCTGGGTCAGTCTTCTTAAAGTGAGAGTAGGATATTAGTTATCAAGTGAATTTGGGAGGATTGTGCTTAGAGTTTAGAATACAGATAAACTTTTTATGCTTCCAATATGCATGAATAAGCAATGAAAAGTAGAGGCGCCACGAGGACGTTAATAGAAAACACAATAAGCATTAGGGGCCCAAGACTGTTCAACTGCCTCCCAGCATACATAAGGGGGATTACCAGTAGACCCCTGACAGTCTTCAAGAAGGCGCTGGACAGGTACCTAATTTCAGTACCTGACCAGCTGGGCTGCGGTTCGTACGTCAGTTTGCGTGCGACCATTAGTAACAGCCTGGTTGATCAGGTCCTGATCCACCACGAGGTCTGGTCACAGATATTAGTGCCAAATAAAGCCCCCCTACAAACCATTATTACGACAATATTTGTATTTGCAAATATAGAGGGTCTTAAGCTATCAACCAACAAAATACCTTTAACCAGTGACTGCTCACAGAGTCAAATGTTTGTGGCTTTCACAGAGACCCACATAAAGGATCACAGTGGCAACCTAATATGGATCCCAGGTTATAACGTATTCAGATACGACAGAAAGAACAGGCAACAAGGGGGGGGGTTGACCTGTATGTCACTGAGTCGCTAATTTGCTCAAAACCACAAATGATGTAATTGAAGTTTTGGCAGTAAAGATTGAAAACCAAAACCTTGTCATTGTGGTGGTATACAAACTTCCTGATGCAACATCAAAATATAAGGAACAGCTTTTGAAAATTGACTATTGTCTGGAAAGTCTTGCAACCCCAGCCTCAAGCATCTTGTTGCTGGGAGATTTCAACTTAAGACACCTATAATGGAGGAATGTAGCAAATAATGTTGTAGCAGAGATCAGCCCAGGATGCAGCAGCAGCTCACATGAAAATTCACACACACATGAGTTATTAAATGCAACAAATTCTCCTTAAACCAACAAATAGTGGAACCACCAAGACTGGAAAATACACTTCACCTCATCTTCACTCATAATGATGATCTGGTATGAAATATAACAGTATCAAAGATAACAGAGGTACAAACGTGTACATGACGGTCTGTTGACCAGCATAACATGATCACTTACCAGAGTACCTTCACCATATTCAACTTCAGTAACTAAATCAGAAAATAGAATGAAGGTCAATGAAGACAAATTTCAATTACCATACAATGGATAACTTGTGGAAAATAATATAACTGATAATGAGAACTTCCAAAATAGGGACGCCAAGCCAGTGATGATTGACGTCAAATTGCTTGTTCACTCTGGGCTGGAATATTGATATACACTTACGGCCCCTTTCAAGGCAGGAAGTGGAATAGACTGGAAAGTGAGGTAGTGGAGGCAGGTACCATACACAGCTTTAAAAAGCGGTACGATAAAGCTCATGGAGCAGGGAGAGAGTGGACCTAATAGCGACCAGTGAAGAGGCGGGGCCAGGAGTAATGACTCGACCCCTGCAACCAAAATTAGGTGAATACAATTAAATGAGTACACAAACACACACACACACACACACAGACACACACACACACACACACACACACACACACATACACACACACACACACACACACACAATTAAATGAGTATACACACACACACACACACACACACACACACACACACACACACACACACACACACACACACACATACACACACACACACACACACACACACACACACACACACACACACATACACACACACACACACACACACACAATTAAATGAGTATACACACACACACACACACACACACACACACACACACACACACACACACACACACACACACACACACACACACACACACACACACACACACACACACACACACACACACACACACACACACACACACACACTGACCTTGATACCTCAAAGGCGGTGGGACCGGACATCTGTCTGTGGGTCCTTAGAGAGGAAGCAGAGATGCTGTGAGTGCAAGTAACCACAATTTTCAACACATCCTTTGAAACTGGGCAACTACCTGAGGTATAGAAGACAGCAAATGTAGTCTCCATTTTTAAAAAAGAAGACAGAAACGAGGCACTAAACTATAGACTGACTTGTATAGTAAGCAAAGTCATTGAGAAGATTATCAGGAGAGTGGAATGGAATATGATTATAAACAACAATCAGTATGGATTCATGGAAGGAAAATCCTGTGTCACAAACCTACTGGAGTTTCATGACAAGGTGACAGAAGTAAGACGCAAGAGAGAGGGATGGGTTGATTGCATTTTCTTGGACACAGTTCCTCACAAGAGATTAGTGCAGAAGCTAGAGGATCAGACACGTATAACAGGAAGGGCACTGTAATAGGTCAGAGAATACCTGAAAGGAAGGGAACAACGAGTCATGGTACGGGATGAGGTATCGGAGTGGGCACCCGTGACGAGCGGGGTCCCAAAGGGGTCAGTCCTAGGACCAGTGCTATTTTTGGTATATGTGAACGACGTGATGGAAGGAATAGACTCAGAAGCGTCCTAGTTCACAGAAGATGTGAACTTAATAACCTGGAGTTTACCTGGAGAGAGTTCCGGGGGTCAACGCCCCCGCGGCCCGGTCTGTGACCAGGCCTCCTGGTGGATCAGAGCCTGATCAACCAGGCTGTTGCTGCTGGCTGCACGCAAACCAACGTACGAGCCACAGCCCGGCTGGTCAGGAACCGACTTTAGGTGCTTGTCCAGTGCCAGCTTGAAGACTGCCAGGGGTCTGTTGGTAATCCCCCTTATGTGTGCTGGGAGGCAGTTGAACAGTCTCGGGCCCCTGACACTTATTGTATGGTCTCTTAACGTGCTAGTGACACCCCTGCTTTTCATTGGGGGGATGTTGCATCGTCTGCCAAGTCTTTTGTTTTCGTAGTGAGAGATTTTCGTGTGCAAGTTCGGTACTAGTCCCTCTAGGATTTTCCAGGTGTATATAATCATGTATCTCTCCCGCCTGCATTCCAGGGAATACAGTTTTAGGAACCTCAAGCGCTCCCAGTAATTGAGGTGTTTTATCTCCATTATGCGCACCGTGAAGGTTCTTTGTACATTTTCTAGGTCAGCAATTTCACCTGCCTTGAAAGGTGCTGATAGTGTGCAGCAATATTCCAGCCTAGATAGAACAAGTGACCTGAAGAGTGTCATCATGGGCTTGGCCTCCCTAGTTTTGAAGGTTCTCATTATCCATCCTGTCATTTTTCTAACAGATGCGATTGATACAATGTTATGGTCCTTGAAGGTGAGATCCTCCGACATGATCACTCCCAGGTCTTTGACGTTGGTGTTTCGCTCTATTTTGTGGCCAGAATTTGTTTTGTACTCTGATGAAGATTTAATTTCCTCGTGTTTACCATATCTGAGTAATTGAAATTTCTCATCGTTGAACTTCATATTGTTTTCTGCAGCCCACTGAAAGATTTGGTTGATGTCCGCCTGGAGCCTTGCAGTGTCTGCAATGGAAGACACTGTCATGCAGATTCGGGTGTCATCTGCAAAGGAAGACACGGTGCTGTGGCTGACATCCTTGTCTATGTCGGATATGAGGATGAGGAACAAGATGGGAGCGAGTACTGTGCCTTGTGAAACAGAGCTTTTCACCGTAGCTGCCTCGGACTTTACTCTGTTGACGACTACTCTCTGCGTTCTGTTAGTGAGGAAATTATAGATCCATCGACCGACTTTTCCTGTTATTCCTTTAGCACGCATTTTGTGCGCTATTACGCCATGGTCACACTTGTCGAAGGCTTTTCCAAAGTCTGTATATATTACATCTGCATTCTTTTTGTCTTCTAGTGCATTTAGGACCTTGTCGTAGTGATCCAATAGTTGAGACAGACAGGAGCGACCTGTTCTAAACCCATGTTGCCCTGGGTTGTGTAACTGATGGGTTTCTAGATGGGTGGTGATCTTGCTTCTTAGGACCCTTTCAAAGATTTTTATTATATGGGATGTTAGTGCTATCGGTCTGTAGTTCTTTGCTGTTGCTTTACTGCCCCCTTTGTGGAGTGGGGCTATGTCTGTTGTTTTTAGTAACTGTGGGACAACCCCCGTGTCCATGCTCCCTCTCCATAGAATGGAAAATGCTCGTGATAGGGGCTTCTTGCAGTTCTTGATGAACACGGAGTTCCATGAGTCTGGCCCTGGGGCAGAGTGCATGGGCATGTCATCTTTCGCCTGTTCGAAGTCATTTGGCGTCAGGATAACATCGGATAGGCTTGTGTTAACCAAATTCTGTGGCTCTCTCATAAAAAATTCATTTTGATCTTCGACTCTCAGTCTGGTTAGCGGCTTGCTAAAAACTGAGTCATATTGGGACTTGAGTAGCTCACTCATTTCCTTGCTGTCATCTGTGTAGGACCCATCTTGTTTAAGTAGGGGCCCAATACTGGACGTTGTACTCGACTTTGATTTGGCATAGGAGAAGAAATACTTTGGGTTTCTTTCGATTTCATTTATGGCTTTTAGTTCTTCCCGCGATTCCTGACTCCTATAAGATTCCTTTAGCTTAAGTTCGATGTTTGCTATTTCTCTGACCAGTGTCTCCCTACGCATTTCAGATATATTGACCTCTTTTAGCCGCTCTGTTATTCTTTTCCGTCGCCTGTAAAGGGAGCGCCTGTCTCTTTCTATTTTACATCTACTCCTCCTTTTTCTTAGAGGAATAAGCCTTGTGCATACATCGAGTGCCACCAAGTTAATCTGTTCTAGGCATAAGTTGGGGTCTGTGTTGCTTAGTATATCTTCCCAGCTTATATCGGTTAGGACTTGGTTTACTTGGTCCCACTTTATGTTTTTGTTATTGAAGTTGAATTTAGTGAATGCTCCTTCGTGACTAGTCTCATTATGTCGGTCTGGGGCTCCACGCATGCATGTCTGAACCTCAATTATGTTGTGATCTGAGTATATTGTTTTTGATATGGTGACATTTCTTATCAGATCATCATTGTTAGTGAAGATGAGGTCTAGTGTATTCTCCAGGAGAATTAAATCAGATGAGGATCAGGCAGGATTACAAAGAGACCTGGACAGGCTGTACACGTGATCCAGCAACTGGCTCCTCGAATTTAACTCCGCCAAATGCAAAGTCACGAAGATCGGGGAAGGGCAAAGAAGACCGCAGACAGAATATTGGCTATATGGCCAAAGGCTGCAAACCCCACTCAAGGAGAAAGATCTTAAGGTGAGTATAATAACGAGCACATCTCCGGAAATACACATCAACCAGATAACTGCTGCAGCATATGGGCGCCTGGCAAACCTGAGAACGGCGTTCCGATACCTCAGTAAGGAATCGTTCAAGACACTGTACACCGTGTACGTCAGGCCCATACTGGAGTATGCAGCACCAGTTTGGAACCCACACCTGGTCAAGCACGTCAAGAAATTGAAGAAAGTACTAAAGTTTGCAACAATGTTAGTTCCAGAGTTAAGGGGAATGTCCTACGAAGAAAGGTTAAGGGAAATCCGCCTGACGACACTGGAGGACAGGAGGGTGAGGGGAGACATGATAACGACATACAAAATACTGCGTGGAATAGTTAAGGTGGACAAAGACGGGATGTTCCAGAGATGGGACACGTACACAAGAGGTCACAATTGGAAGTTGAAGACTCAGATGAATCAACGGGATGTTAGGAAGTATTTCTTCAGTCATAGAGTTATCAAGAAATGGTATAGTCTGGCAAGTGATGTAGTGGAGGCAGGAACCATACATAGCTTTAAGACGAGGTATGGCAAGGCTCAGGGAGCAGGGAGAAAGAGGACCTAGTAGCGACCAGTGAAGAGGCGGGGCCAGGAGCTGAGTCTTGACCCCTGCAACCACAAATAGGTGAGTACACATTTTTTCTAAATACTTACAGCTGTCACACAATCTTAGAGCTCTGATAGAAACTTAGAGCTGTGATATAATCTTAGAGCTCTGATAGAAACTTAGAGCTGTGATATAATCTTAGAGCTCTGATAGAAACTTAGAGCTGTGATATAATCTTAGAGCTCTGATATAACCTTAAGAAGAGCTCTGCACACGTACTCTGCCTGTCATATATCTTGTGCCAACACTGCACCATCGTTCCTGACACTAGTCCCAGGAGCCACACCTATTATCTTCAACCTTGAAGCTGATATTGTTCTGTAGTAGACTGTAGTGTACCGTAGTAGACTGTAGTGTACCGTAGTAGACTGTAGTGTACCGTAGTAGACTGTAGTGTACCGTAGTAGACTGTAGTGTACACGTAGTAGACTGTAGTGTACCGTAGTAGACTGTAGTGTACCGTAGTAGACTGTAGTGTACCGTAGTAGACTGTAGTGTACCGTAGTAGACTGTAGTGTACACGTAGTAGACTGTAGTGTACCGTAGTAGACTGTAGTGTACCGTAGTAGACTGTAGTGTACCGTAGTAGACTGTAGTGTACACGTAGTAGACTGTAGTGTACCGTAGTAGACTGTAGTGTACCGTAGTAGACTGTTGTGTACCGTAGTACACTGTTGTGTAGACTTTTGTGTATCGTAGTAGACTGTATTCCACTGCAGTGTCCTGTAGTAGACTGTAGTGAACCGTAGTAGACTGCAATATACCGTTGTAGACTGTAGTCTACTGCAGTAGTCTGTAGTGTACTGTAGTATACTGTAGCGTATTGTTATAGACTGTACTGTAGTGTACTGTGGTAGACTGTAGTACACTGTAGTGTACTGTGGTAGACTGTAGTACACTGTAGTGTACTGTGGTAGACTGTAGTACACTGTAGTGTACTGTGGTAGACTGTAGTATACTGTAGTGTACTGTGGTAGACTGTAGTATACTGTAGTGTACTGTGGTAGACTGTAGTATACTGTAGTGTACTGTGGCAATCTGAAGTAGACTGTAGTGTACTGTGGTAGACTGTAGTACACTGTAGTGTACTGTGGTAGACTGTAGTATACTGTAGTGTACTGTGGTAGACTGTAGTATACTGTAGTGTACTGTAGTAGACTATAGCATACTCTAGTGTACTGTATAGTACTGTATACCTGGAGAGTGTTTGGGGGGTCAACGCCCCCGCGGCCCGGTCTGTGACCAGGCCTCGTGGTGGATCAGGACCTAATCAACCAGGTTGTTACTTTTGGCCCCACGCCTGTTTGATCATGGCCTGATCAACCAGGCTATAACTGTTGCCTGCACGAAACATAGACCGGCTGATCAGGTACTGACTTTAGGTGCCTGTCCAGCGCCTGCTTGAAGACAGTCAGGAGTCTATTGGTAATCCTTCTTATGTGTTCTGGGAAGCAGTTGAGCAGTCTTGGGCCCCTGACACTTGCTGTATTGTCTCTTATAGTGCTAGTATCACCCCTGCTTTTCATTGTTGGAATGTTGTATCTCCTGTCGAATCTTTTGCTTTCATAGGGAGTGATTTTTCGTGTGCGAGTTTGGTGCTAATCTCTAGATCAGAAATTTCACCTGACCTGAAAGGTACTGTTAGTGTGCAGCAATATTCCAGCCTAGATAAAACTAGCGACCTGAAAAGTGTCATCATAGGCTTGGCATCCCTAGTTTTGAAGATTCTCATTATCCATCCTGTCATTTTTCTAGCAGATGTGATTGATACAGTGTTGTGGTCTTTGAAAGTGAGATCCTCCGACATGATCACTTCCAGGTCTTTTACATTAGCTTTTCACTCTATTGTGTGGCTGGAATTTGTTTTATACTCTGATATAGTTTTAATTTCTTAATGTTTCCCATATCGGAATAATTGAAATTTTTCATCGTTGAACTTCATATTGTTTTCTGCAGCCCATTGAAAGATTTGGTTGATGTCCGCCTGGAGCCTTGCAGTGTCTGCAATGGAAGACACTGTCATGCAAATGCTGGTGTCATCTGCAAAGGAAGACACGGTGCTGTGGCTGACATCCTTGTCTATGTCAGATATGACGATGAGGAACAGGATGGGAGCGAGTACTGTGCCTTGTGGAACAGAGCTTTTCACAGTAGCCGCCTCAGAATTTCCTCTGTTTACTACTATTCTTTGTGTTCCATTTGTTAGGAAATTATAGATCCATCTACCAACTTTTTCTGTTATTCCTTTATCACGCATTTTGTGCGCTATTACACCATGGTCACACTTGTCGAAGGCTTTTGGAAAATCTGTGTATACTACATCTACATTTTGTTTGTCTTCTAGAGCATCCATGACCTTGTCGTAGTGATCCAGTAGTTGAGACAGACAGGAGCGACCTGTTCTAAACCCATGTTGCCCTGGGTTGTGTAATTGATGGGTATCTAGATGGGTGGTGATCTTGCTTCTTAGGACCCTTTCAAAGATTTTTATGATATGGGATGTTAGTGCTATCGGTCTGTAGTTCTTTGTTATTGCTTTACTGCCACCTTTGTGGAGTGGGGCTATGTCTGTTGTTTTTAGTGTGTGGGATGACCCCTGTGTCCATGCTCCCTCTTCACAGTATGTTAAAAACACATGAACACGGAGTTCCATGAGTCTGGGCCTGGGGCAGAGTGCATGGGCGTGTCATTTATCGTCTTTTCGAAGTTATATAGCGTCAGCATAATATCACATAGGTTTGAGTCTACCAAATTCTGGGTCTCACTCATAAAAAATTCATTTAGGTTTTCGACTCTCAGTCTTGTTAGAGGCTCGTTATAAACCGAGTCATTTTGGGACTTGAGTAGCTCACTCATTTCCTTGCTGTCATGTGTGTAGGACCCATCTCGTCTAAGTAGGGGCTCAATATAGGATGTTGTTCACGACTTAGATTTGGCATAAGAAAAGAAATATTTTGGGTTTCTTTCATTTTCATTTATGGCTTTAAGTTCTTCCCACATTTCTTGTCTCATGTAAGATTCCTTTAGCTTAAGTTCGATGTTTGCTATTTCTCTGACCAGTGCCTCCCTTTGTATTACAGATATATTGGCCTCTTTTTGCCTCTCTGCTATTCGTTGCCTTCGCCTGTATAGGCAGCGCCTTTCTCTTTCTTGTTTACAGCTCCTCCTTTTCCTTAAAGAAATATGTTTTGAGCATACCTCAAGTGCCACATACCTCAAGTGACACATACCTCAAGTGCCACATACCTCAAGTGCCACATACCTCAAGTGCCACATACCTCAAGTGCCACATACCTTAAGTGACACATACCTCAAGTGCCACAGAGTTAATTTGTTTTAGACATAGGGTAGGATCCGTGTTGCTTAGTCTATCTTCCCAGTTTATATCATTTAGGACTTAGTTTATTTGGTCTCACCTTATGTTTTTGTTATTGAAGTTGAATTTGGTGAAGGTGACCTCGTGACTGATCACATTTTGTAGGTCTGGGGCTCCGCAAATACATGTCTGAACTTCTATTATGTTGTGATCTATGACTGAAATAATACTTCCTAACATCCCCATGATTCATCTGAGTCTTTAACTTCCAGTTGTGACCCCTTGTTGCTGTGTCCCATCTCCGAAACTTTCTGTTTCTGTCCACCTTTTCGACTCCTCTCAATATTTCATATGTCATTATTATGCCCCCCTGTCCCTCCTATTTTCCAGTGTTGTCAGGTCGAGTTCCCTTAACCTCTACTCGTAGGACATGCCCCTTAGCTCCGGGGCTTGTCTCGCTTCAAACCTTTGCACTTCCTCTAGTTTTCTGACGTGCTTGACCAGGTGTGAGTTCCAAACTGGAGCTGCATTCTCCAATATGGGCCTGACGTATATGGTGTACAGAGTCCGGAACAATTCCTTATTGAGGTATCGGAACGCCATTTTCAGGTTTGCCAGGCGCCCATATGCTGAATCAGTTATCTGGTTGATGCGCACCTCACGAGATGTGCTCGGTATTATACTCACTCCAAGATCCTTTTCTTTGAATCATATTTGTAGTCTTTAGCCACCTAGCCAATACTCTGTGGTTTCTTTTGCCCTTCCCGATCTCCATTACATTATATTTGGCTGGGTTAAATTCGAGGAACCAGTTGGACTAAGCTTCCAGCCAGTCCAGGTCTCTTTGTAGTCCTGCCTGATCCTCATCCGATTTAATTCTCTTCATTAACTTCACATCATCTGCAAACAGGAACACTTCTGAGTCTATCCCTTCCGTCATGCCATTCACCTATACAAAAAATAGCACTGGTCCTAGGACTGACCCCTGTGGAACTCCACTTGTCACAGGCGCCCACTCTGACACTTTCTCACGTACCATGACTCGTTGTTGCCTCCCTGTCAGTATTCTCTGATCCATTGCAGTACTCTTCCTGTTATTCGTGCCTGTTCCTCTAGCTTCTGCACTAATCTCTTGAGAGGAACTGTGTCGAAGGCAGTCTTGCAGTCCAAGAAAATGCAATCTGCACACCCCTCTCTCTCATGTCTTACTTCTGTTACTTTGTCATAAAACTCCAGGAGGTTTGTGACACAGGATTTGCCTTCCATGAGTCCGTACTGGTTGTCATTTATAAGCTTGTTCCGTTCTAGGTGCTCTACCACTCTCCTCCTGATGATCTTCTCCATGACTCTGCATACCGTATACGTCAGTGATACTGGTCAGTAGTTTAGTGCCTCGTTTCTGACTCCTTTCTTTAAAATGTGGACTACATTTGCTGTCTTCCATAACTCAGGTAGCTCAGTTTCGATAGATGTGTTGAAGATTGTTGTTAAGTGGTACACAGAGCGCCTCTGCTCCCTTTCTCAAGACCCATGGAGAGATGTTATTCTGCCCCATCGCCTTTGAGGTATCTAGCTTGCCTAGCAGCCTTTTTATCTCCTCCTCGGTTGTATGCATTGTGTCCAGTACTTGATGGTGTACCACACCTCTCTGTCTTTCTGGAGTCCCCTCTGTCTCCTCTGTGAACACTTCTTTGAATCTCATGTTGAGCTCGTCACATACTTCTTGCTCGTTTCTTGTGATTTCCCCTCCTTCCTTTCTCAGCTTGATTACTTGGTCCTTGAGTGTTGCTTTCCTCTTGATGTGACTGTACAACAGCTTCGGGTCAGATTTGGCTTTTGATGCTATGTCATTTTATGATTGTCGTTGGGCCTCCCTCCTTACCTCTGCATAATCATTTCTGGCTCTTCGACTGCTCTCCTTATTCTCCTGGAGTATACCTGTAGAGAGTTCAGGGGGTCAATGCCCCTACGGTCTAGTCTGTGACCAGGCCTCATGGTGGATCAGGGCCTGGGTCCTTTGCTTTCTATTCTTCTTTTATTCTCTAGCACACTTAGTTTTGGCGTCTCTACACCTTTAGGTGAACCAAGGGCTCCTCCTGGCCTTCTCGTTATTTCTGTTACCCTTCGGTACAAACCTCTCCTATGTTTCCTTGGCCCGGTGGCCTGGTAGTGGCCCGGTGGCCTGGTGGCTAAAGCTCCCGCTTCACACACGGAGGGCCCGGGTTCGATTCCCGGCGGGTGGAAACTTTCGACACGTTTCCTTACACCTGTTGTCCTGTTCACCTAGCAGCAAATAGGTACCTGGGTGTTAGTCGACTGGTGTGGGTCGCATCCTGGGGGACAAGATTAAGGACCCCAATGGAAATAAGTTAGACAGTCCTCGATGACGCACTGACTTTCTTGGGTTATCCTGGGTGGCTAACCCTCCGGGGTTAAAAATCCGAACGAAATCTTATCTTATCTCTTATTGTTGTCACATTTTCCATCATCCCACTGACTGATCTCCCTGCCAGTTCTCTGTCTCACTAAACCTCGTGCAGAAAATTCCTCATGCCTGTGTAGTCCACTTTCTTGTAGTTTGGCTTTATTTGTACTCCCCTTCCTAAATACCTCTCCACTTGTAACTCTACTATGTATTCGAAGCTTAGAACCACGTGGTTACTTGCTTCTGTGGGTCTTTCATATGCAATGTCCTCAATATCTGCACAACTCAAGGTGAATACTAGGCCCAGTCTTGCTGGTTCATCCTCTCCCTCTGTTAGTGTCCCTTATGTTTTGATACATGATGTTTTCCAGTACCACTTCCATCATCTAAGCTCTCTAAGTTTCTGGGCCTTCATGTGGCTCCAGGGTTTTCCATTCACTTTGTGACTTAAGTCACCCACAATCAGTAACCTTCCCCTGCTCGCATAAGCCTTCCTGGCCACTTCGGCCAGCATGTCGACCATCGCTCTGTTACTCTCATCATATTCTTTCCTTCGCCTCCTGCTGTTCTGTGGTGCGTTATACATCACTGCAGTTACCACCTTGGGACCTCCAGACTGAAGCATTCCTATTATGTAGTCTCTTGCTTCTCCTCCGTTTCCTTTCTCCAGCTCTTCAAAATCCCATTGGTTTTTGATGAGCACTGCCACTCCTCCATCCCCTCTGTGCCCTCCGTCTTTCCTCAGGATCTAATAATCAGTTGGAAAGATGGCATCTGTTATCATTCTCGTGAGCTTGGTTTCTGAGAGAGGTATGATGTCCAGTGATGCATTTTTTATTCTTTCAAGCCACTCCTCCCACTTGTTCGTTATTCCATCAGCATTGTTGTACCATACCATTCAGTTTCCTCTCCAACACTGTATTCTGGGGGGTTTTGGAGGTTGGGGGAGTGGGGGACCTGGTAGCATGCTGTGGGATTCTTCTGCATAGTGTGGGGTGAGGACTGTGAGTGTGGATTGTGGTTTGTATTGGGATAGTGTGTTTGGCAGTGGGGTTCTGAGAGTGGTTCTGTGTGTGTTTGCACTTGTTGCTCTGTTCGGCTCTGGTTGTCCTCTGCTGCCTCTGCCATTGTTTCTCCTAGCCCCTTTCGTTTCTGTGTCCTCTCCTTCAGTTGCTGTCGTTCTGTTCTCGTTCTGTCGTGGTCTAGGAACACCCTCTTGTGTGTTGTTTCATTCAGCAGTGTGTGTGTGTGTGTGTGTGTGTGTGTGTGTGTGTGTGTGTGTGTGTGTGTGTGTGTGTGTGTGTGTGTGTGAGTGTGTGTGTGTACTCACCTAGTTGTACTCACCTAGTTGAGGTTGCGGGGGTCGAGTCCGAGCTCCTGGCCCCGCCTCTTCACTGATCGCTACTAGGTCACTCTCCCTGAGCCGTGAGCTTTATCATACCTCTGCTTAAAGCTATGTATGGATCCTGCCTCCACTACATCGCTTCCCAAACTATTCCACTTACTGACTACTCTGTGGCTGAAGAAATACTTCCTAACATCCCTGTGATTCATCTGTGTCTTCAGCTTCCAACTGTGTCCCCTTGTTACTGTGTCCAATCTCTGGAACATCCTGTCTTTGTCCACCTTGTCAATTCCTCTCAGTATTTTGTATGTCGTTATCATGTCCCCCCTATCTCTCCTGTCCTCCAGTGTCGTCAGGTTGATTTCCCTTAACCTCTCCTCGTAGGACATACCTCTTAGCTCTGGGACTAGTCTTGTTGCAAACCTTTGCACTTTCTCTAGTTTCTTCACGTGCTTGGCTAGGTGTGGGTTCCAAACTGGTGCCGCATACTCCAATATGGGCCTAACATACACGGTGTACAGGGTCCTGAATGATTCCTTATTAAGATGTCGGAATGCTGTTCTGAGGTTTGCTAGGCGCCCATATGCTGCAGCAGTTATTTGGTTGATGTGCGCTTCAGGAGATGTGCCTGGTGTTATACTCACCCCAAGATCTTTTTCCTTGAGTGAGGTTTGTAGTCTCTGACCCCCTAGACTGTACTCCGTCTGCGGCCTTCTTTGCCCTTCCCCAATCTTCATGACTTTGCACTTGGTGGGATTGAACTCCAGGAGCCAATTGCTGGACCAGGTCTGCAGCCTGTCCAGATCCCTTTGTAGTTCTGCCTGGTCTTCGATCGAGTGAATTCTTCTCATCAACTTCACGTCATCTGCAAACAGGGACACCTCAGAGTCTATTCCTTCCGTCATGTCGTTCACAAATACCAGAAACAGCACTGGTCCTAGGACTGACCCCTGCGGGACCCCGCTGGTCACAGGTGCCCACTCTGACACCTCGCCACGTACCATGACTCGCTGCTGTCTTCCTGACAAGTATTCCCTGATCCATTGTAGTGCCTTCCCTGTTATCCCTGCTTGGTCCTCCAGTTTTTGCACCAATCTCTTGTGTGGAACTGTGTCAAACGCCTTCTTGCAGTCCAAGAAAATGCAATCCACCCACCCCTCTCTCTCTTGTCTTACTGCTGTCACCATGTCATAGAACTCCAGTAGGTTTGTGACACAGGATTTCCCGTTCCTGAAACCATGTTGGCTGCTGTTGATGAGATCATTCCTTTCTAGGTGTTCCACCACTCTTCTCCTGATAATCTTCTCCATGATTTTGCATACTATACATGTCAGTGACACTGGTCTGTAGTTTAATGCTTCATGTCTGTCTCCTTTTTTAAAGATTGGGACTACATTTGCTGTCTTCCATGCCTCAGGCAATCTCCCTGTTTCGATAGATGTATTGAATATTGTTGTTAGGGGTACACATAGCGCCTCTGCTCCCTCTCTCAATACCCATGGGGAGATGTTATCTGGCCCCATTGCCTTTGAGGTATCTAGCTCACTCAGAAGCCTCTTCACTTCTTCCTCGGTTGTGTGCACTGTGTCCAGCACTTGGTGGTGTGCCCCACCTCTCCGTCTTTCTGGAGTCCCTTCTGTCTCCTCTGTGAACACTTCTTTGAATCTCTTGTTGAGTTCTTCACATACTTCACGGTCATTTCTTGTTGTCTCTCCTCCTTCCTTCCTTAGCCTGATTACCTGGTCCTTGACTGTTGTTTTCCTCCTGATGTGGCTGTACAACAGTTTCGGGTCAGATTTGGCTTTCGCTGCTATGTCATTTTCATATTGTCTTTGGGCCTCCCTTCTTATCTGTGCATATTCGTTTCTGGCTCTACGACTGTTCTCCTTATTCTCCTGGGTCCTTTGCCTTCTATATTTCTTCCATTCCCTAGCACACTTGGTTTTTGCCTCCCTGCACCTTTGGGTAAACCATGGGCTCATCCTGGCTTTTTCATTAATCCTGTTTCCCTTGGGTACAAACCTCTCCTCAGCCTCCTTGCATTTTGTTGCTACATATTCCATCATCTCATTAACTGGCTTCCCTGCCAGTTCTCTGTCCCACTGAACCCCGTTCAGGTAGTTCCTCATTCCTGTGTAGTCCCCTTTCTTGTAGTTTTGCTTCATTCGTCCTGGCCTTCCTGCTTCTCCCTCCACTTGTAGCTCTACTGTGTATTCGAAGCTTAAAACCACATGGTCACTGGCCCCAAGGGGTCTTTCATATGTGATGTCCTCGATATCTGCACTACTCAAGGTGAATACTAAGTCCAGTCTTGCTGGTTCATCCTCTCCTCTCTCTCTTGTAGTGTCCCTTACGTGTTGGCACATGAAGTTTTCCAGTACCACCTCCATCATCTTAGCCCTCCATGTATCTTGGCCCCCATGTGGGTCCAAGTTCTCCCAATCGATCTCCTTGTGGTTAAAGTCACCCATGATCAGGAGCTTTGCCCTGCATGCATGAGCTCTTCTGTGTGTGTGTGTGTGTGTGTGTGTGTGTGTGTGTGTGTGTGTGTGTGTGTGTGTGTGTGTGTGTGTGTGTGTGTGTGTGTGTGTTAGTGTGATTTAGTGTGTGTTAGTACTCACCTAACTGTGGTTGCAGGGGGTCAAGTCATAGCTCCTGACCCTGCCTCTTCACTGGTCACTATTAGATCTACTCTCTCTCCATACTTCATGAGCTTTATCATACCTATTCTTAAAACTATGTATAGATCCTGCCTCCACTACATCACTCTCCGGACTATTCCACTTCCTGACATCTCTTATGACTGAAAAAATACTTCCTAAGATTCCTATGACTCATCTGAGTATTCAGCTTCCAATTGTGACCCCTTGTTGCTGTCTCCCATCTCTGAAACATCCTGTTCCTATCAATCTTTTCATTTCCTATCCTCCCTGTCCCTCCTGTCCTCCAGTGTCGTCAGGTCGATTTCCCTTAACCTCTTCTCGTAGGAAATGCCCCTTAGATCCAGGATTAGTCGTCTTACAAGCCTTTGCACTTTGTCTAATTTCTTGTCGTGCTTGACCAGGTGAGGTTTACAAACTCTGTGCTGCATACTGCAATATGGGCCTGATTACGGTGTACAGAATCTTGAACGATTCATTAGTGAGGTGTTAGAACACTGTTCTTAGGTTTTGGTATTATACTCACCTCAAGATCTTTTTCCTTGAGTGAAGTTTGCAGTCTTTAGGCCCCCTAACCTCTACTCTGTCTGCGGTCTTCAAGGAAATAGGATCTGGACAGGCTTGCAGCCTGTCCAGATCCCTTTGTATTACTGCCTGATCCGCATCTGACTGAATTCTTTTCATTAGATTCACATCGTCTGCAAACAGGGATACTCCTGAGTCTGTCCTTTCCGTCATGTCATTTACATATACCATATACCCCCGTTGAACTCCACTCGTCACAGGCGCCGACTCTGACACCTCGTCACGTACCATGACTCGTTGTTGACTTCCTGTCAGATTTTCTCTGACCCATTGCAGTGCCTATCGTGTTAAACCTGCCTGATCCTCTAGCATTTGTAGTAGTCTACTGTATGGAACTGCAAGTCCACGAAAATGAAATCTACCCACCCTTCTCTCTCTTGTCTGTCTTACTTATGTCACCTTGCCTTAAATTTCCAGTAGATTTGTGACAAAGGATTTCGCTTCCCTGAAACAGTGCTGGTGTTCATGTATAAGCTCGTTCGTTTTGTAGGTCTTCCACCACTCTTCTCCTGATAATCTTCTCCATGACTTTGCTTACTATGCATATCAAGGACACTGGTCTGTAATTTAATGCTGCCTCTCTGTCTCTTTTCTTAAAAATTGGCACTACATTTGCCGTCTTCCACACACCAGGTAGTCGCCCTGTTTTGATAGATGTTAGTGGCTGTTAGTAGCACACTCAGTGCCTCTGTTTCCTATCTCAGGACCCACAGTGAGATGTTGTCCAATCCTACCTTCTTTGAAGTATCTTGTACCCTTAGCAGCCTCTCCACCTCCTACTTGGCTGTGTGTACTGAAT
Source organism: Cherax quadricarinatus (assembly GCF_038502225.1). Taxonomy (NCBI): domain Eukaryota; kingdom Metazoa; phylum Arthropoda; class Malacostraca; order Decapoda; family Parastacidae; genus Cherax; species Cherax quadricarinatus. The sequence continues at coordinate 22,799,943 of NC_091358.1, read as the reverse complement.
CCAACACTTGTTGGTGTATCCCACCATTCCAGCTTCCTGGAGTCCTGTCTATTTCCACTGAAAATCCTTAAATCTCATGTTGAGCTCCTCACATACTTCTTGGTTGTTTCCTGTGAACTCCTCTCCTTCCTTCCTTAGCCTGATTACCTGGTTCTTGACCGTTGTTTTCCTCCTGATGTGGCTGTACAACAGCTTAGTAGTATGTCATTGATGTCAGCTAGCCTGTATACCATGTACATGTACTTGCAGTAAATAAAGATATTATTATTATTATTATTATTATTATTATTATTATTATTATTATTATTATTATTATTATTATTATTATTATTATTATTATTTTTATTATTATTATTATTATTATTATCTGTGCATATTCGTTTCTGGCTGTTTGACTAATCTCCTTATTTTCCTGGGTCCTTTGTATTTTATAATTTTACCATTCTTTAGCACAGTTAGTTTTGGCCTCTCTACACCTTTGAGTGAACCAAGGGCTCGTTATGGTCTTCCCACTATTTCTGTTATGTTTAGGAATGAACCTCTCCCCTGCCTATTTGCATTTTGTCATCATATATTCCGTATTTTCATTTACTGATTTTCCCACCAGTTCTCTTTCCCACTGTATCTCATATTGGAAATTCCTCATGCCTCTTTAGTCCCCTCATTCTATAGTTTGGCTTCTCCTGTCCTATTCTTCCTGCTTCCCTCTCCACTTGTAACTCTACTATGTATTCGAAGCTCAGGACAATGTGATCATTAGCTCCAAGGGGCCTTTTATATATGATGTCCTCAACGTTTATCACTAAATCCCATCCCTGGCAACACACCCACCCACTCTTCATAGATCTAAACTTACTCCCTGTTCAGTACATCCACACTTACTACTGTGCAATCTACATCTACAGGACCTTAAACTCCAATATCAACCTTGACCTAAACCGCTTTCTTGATAGTTGTGACAGAACCCACAGGCATAACACCAGACACAAACATCTCTACGACATTCCCCGTGTTCGACTAAACCTTTACAAAAATTCAATGTATGTCAAAGGCCCTAAAATCTGGAACACCCTAACTGAGAACTCTAGAACTGCAGACACATTCATCACCTTCAAAACTACCATTAGAAAACATCTTATCTCCCTGATACACCCCATCAACTAACTACACGAATACCACCTGGTGGTTCACACTTACACTCACTCACCCATTTGACAATAAACAGAAATATTAATCTCAATCTTAAAATAATGAATCCTATGATACTCCAATACTGAAACTATGTACTGTGCCAAAACAAAAGCATTCACATTGCTAAACTCACAAACTAGTATTTAGTCACTTAGCCATAATACCAACTTACCTCATAATTTGTAATATTTTAAAATAAAGAATTAAACTAAGTCTGCCCGAAATGTCTAGCCATGCTAGGCGTTCTAGTGGTACACTCTGTAATCATTATTTAACTACATGTAAACCACACAACAACGAAATTCTGTAAATTCAACATTGTAATCTTTATAGAGAATAAACTTTGAATTTGAATATGAATTTGAATTTGAATTTAAACTACTCAGCATGAATATGAATTCCTGTCTTGTTCGTTTGTTCTCTCCTCTCTCTTTGGTAGTGTCCCTAACATGTTGATGCATAAGATTTTCCCATTACCACCACTATCATCTTCACCTTCCACGTTTCTGGTCTCCCATGTGGTTCCAGGTCTTCCCAGTCAATTTCCTTGTGACTGAACTCACCCACAAATAGTAACATTGCCCTGCCCACGTGGGCCTTTCTTCCCACCTCAGCTAGTGTGTCAAACATTGCTCTGTTGCTCTCTTCATATTCTTGTCTTGGTCTTCTGCTATTCTGTGGTCTTTTGTACATTACTGCAATCACCACCCTGGGATCCTCTGGTCTGAAGTGTTCCTACAATGTAGTCCCTTGCTTCCCCTTTGTCTCCTTCTTCCAACTCTTCAGACTTCCACCTCTTCAAGGGGGGCTCCTTGTCGTGGTGAAGAGGCTCTTGGTCTGAGGAATTAGACCTGTCGGTCTCCTTCCTCAGACCGAACCTAATTACCTCCCAATCTCCATTCCCTATTCCATCCTCCCTACCCTCCCTTTTCCCTTTCCTCCTCCTCCTCCCTGTCCCTTCCTTATTCCCTTCCTCTTTTTGGCCTGTAGGATTCTTCCCACAGTCATGCTGGTTCCTAGGTAGGGGAAAGGGTACCGGGGTCCATCCCATTCCATTGAGGTTCTTCGAGGTGACGTAGTTTGCCGTGGAATCTGGATCACCTGGAGATGTCCCGATCCCATTCCGGTATCCCGGGGGGTGGCTTTGGGTGTCTTTTGGGCCACAGGTATATCTCTGGAAGCCGCCTTTCGGATTCCAGGGGTGATGGCCGAAGGAGGTATGCTTTGTGGCGGTTATCCGGCCGCCCTCTCTTTTGTTCACCGAGGTAGCTCGGCAGATGTGAGGTTGCTATCCCGGATTGCTGGTTTACTGGCGTGAAGGGTAGGGTATGGCACGGGTTCCATGCTGCATCTGTGCTACTTGCAGTTCTGAGGTCCTCCTGGGAGTGGAAGGAGATTTCCGACCCTTTCATTCCTAGGAACTATTCCTCCTCACTCTCCCCCTTTTCTTTTATTCTCTTTTTTATTTTTATTTTCTTTTCTTCTTTCTTTTTAAGAAAAAAAAAAACAAAAAAACAAGAAGTAACCTAACCATAGAGATCCCAATCCATGAACCTCCTACCCCTAGGCCCCTTCTTGATACCGCACCCCATTCTGACCCTGCCTCATTTTTTGACCACTCGTTGGACACCCCTGATGCCCCTGTACCTCTTGCTGGTGCTGTTTCCTCACCCCCTTCAAGTACCAGGGCTTCGACTGACTCCTTCGATTTGTCTGACCTCCGCTCTCTTTTGACTATGCTTCTGGCCTCTCCCTCTACGATGTGGCAATTTTCGAATCGCCAGCCCGTTTCACGTCAGACCAACTCCGGTCCAACTCCTAAATGCCAATGACTATTGCCTGATGATGGTACTTCACCACCTTCTCGTTCTTCTCAGAAAAGATCAACCGGTCATGCACTCATTTTCCATGCTCAGTTTTGGAATGCACAATGGACTAAATTCTTTACTTTACGACCGACTTTCTCTATTGCCTATCTTTCCGACCATAGTATTGGCAAGGCGCTCCTACAACATGTTGGTAGAGATATTTCCTTTTATGCTCTTAAGAGTGGTACACGTATCATCACTGTCCAGAATGCTACCCAAGCTCATGATCTTATCTTCTTTCACATATCGATACTCTTTCTGTCACTATCGAGAAACATCATTCCCTCAATTCTTGTAGTGGTACTGTCATTCTGCCCCATACCATAGTCCAACAGAATTTTCAGACATGTGGCAATGACATTCTCGAACAGCTGGAACTCCAAGATCTCCCAATTCTCAAGGTAGACACTTATGTCCTTCCTGCCTGCGGGTGGAGGCGATACCCTTGCAATGTGGCACGATTAACTTTTGACAGCCGTGAACTCCCATCCTCTGTTTATGTAGCAGGACATCGGTTACAAGTTCGAAAGGTGATCCCTACAAAGCAACAGTGTAGAAATTGCTGGCGATTTGGTCACCCTGCAAAATATTGCAGGTCTATACCTGAATGCCCAGTCTGTGGTGCCGATGACCATTCTAATACGTCTTGCAGTCAACCTCCCACTTGCCTTAATTGTCATGAGGCTCACCCTTTGTACTCTCGCCATTGTCAGGCCTACTCAAATGAACATGAAATCCATTGCCACAAAGAGGCAGAAGGTTTCCCTTATGCTATGGCAGTTTCTCATCTCCGCCTCCAAGGGAGGCTACCCCATGTTTCTTATTCTCGTGTTTCTAAACGTCCCCCCACTTGTGGGGTCCCATCTTCTGCAGCCTCCTCTGTGGTTATCCCTTCCATAGCCACTCCAGTATCTAATTCTTTTGTTGTCCTGGGCTCTGACGTCCCTACTACAACACCTCAGTCTGTTCTCACATCTTCGTGTTCTCCTTCACAAGCCCCGGTATCGACAAGACCTTGTACGACACCTTATACCAATCGCCCCTCTACTTCTCAGAAGTCCAAAAAATCGCCATTGCTCAAATCTTCTTTGCCCCCTCCTTCCCTTCTTCCACCTCCACATTTTACCTTTCCAGTCTCTGTGCCTAGTTCTTCCCCTCTCACTGGCTCTATTACAAGTGTGGAGGTTCACCCTCCTCGTACTATGCCTTCCACCCCCATCCCCTCCCAAGTTTCTCCCTCTTCTGCCACCTCCCAGGTTTCTGCCTCTTCTATCCCCTCCCACACTTCTTCTCCAGTCCCCTACGCTCTTTCGTCCCCGCCTACTTTGGTACAGTCCATTACTGTCCCAATCTTTACTCACCCTCCTCCTTCTACCTCCAATGTTGTCTCCCATACGTCTTTGAATTCAGAAACACTTGAAGCCATTTCAGAATATATTGCAGAGACTAAACCTTCGATGGACACTGATCCACCTCCTGTTCCTTCTCCTCCCTCCCCTCCATCTCCACAACTTTCTTTGCAGTGCTCCGTTCCTTCGCTGCTTAAACATCTTCCGATGCCACTCCACATAGACTTTTCTAACCCCCTCTAGTCCGTAGGTGCCCTTACCTGCGGATTCCTGGTATTTTCCTCGTTGCCAGTCACGGCCTATTTACAGTGGAATATCCACGGCCTCAGGGGTAATCGGGGTGAGCTTCAGATGCTGCTTTCCCGGTTTTCCCCTGTTGGTGTTTGCTTACAAGAACCAAAATTGCACTCTGCTGTTTTCCAACCCATCCCATTTATTGCATTCTTTGGATCTATTTTCTGATGGAACTTTTAATGAAAGTGCCCTTCTTCTACACAATGATATTCCGTACCATCCACTATTTGTCCATACCTCGCTGCATTACACTGCAGCCTGTATCCACTTGAATAAGTGGTTTACAATATGTTCTTTGTATCTCTCTCCTTCTTGGGCATTATCTATCCCAGATTTTGCCTTTCTTGTTTCATCCTTACCACCACCACTTCTGTTACTTGGCGATTTTAATGCCCACCATTTCCTCTTGGGGGAGTCTCATTGTGACTCACGTGGCATTCAGTTGGAGGCTTTTCTCACCTCTCACCCCCTCCATGTTTTAAATACGGGTACTCCCACCCATTTTGATCCTCGTACTCATACTCTCTCTTGCATCGATCTATCAGTCTGCTCTTCCTCCACTGCACTAGACTTCGCCTGGTCTGTTCTACAGGACTTACATGACAGCGATCATTTTCCAATCATTCTTACTTCTTCATTTTCACCACCTCTCCATAGCCCTCGCTGGCAATTTGATCAGCTAAATTAAGACCTTTACTCGCAATTCACAGCTTTTAGTGAGGTTCCTTCTTCATCCTCTATTGATGAGCTCCTACACCTTTTCTGGACGTCAGTTTTAACCGCAGCTTCTCATTCTATACCCAAACCTCAGGCAGGTATTTTCAGAAGTGCGTGCCTTGGTGGTCTCCTGCTTGTGCTCGTGCAGTACATTTGAAACGCACTGTGTGGGGCAGGTACCAGTACAATAGAACCGCTGAGAGACTTCTTGATCTTAAGCAGAAGCGTGCAGTCACTCGCCGTGTCATCCGCGACGCTGAACACATTGCTGGCGAGATTATGTTTCCACCATCACCTCTGCTTCCTCTATGAGTGCAGTCTGAAAAAAAGTGAGGAAATTGAGTGTTAAATACTCTACTGACCCGGCTCCTGTTCTATGGGTCGCCGGTGTTGATATAGCAAACCCTCTTGACGTTGCCATTGAAATTGGCACTCATTTGGTCTGTATTTCTTGGGGGCTCCATCTATGCCCCTCGTTTCTTTCCTCAAAGTCTGCCAGAGAGTTAGTACCCTTGGACTTTTCTTCTCTCAGAGAAGAACAGTATAATGTTCCTTTTACACTTCAGGAACTGGAGCAACACTCTCAGCTTGCCGATCATCGGCAGCTGGACCCAACGACATTCATATTCGTATGTTACAACATTTAAATCAGTCAGCCCTTGCAGTCCTCTTACAACTCTTCAATCTTATTTGGTTACAAGGAGTTCTTCCCCAGCTGTGGAAATCTGTCATTGTTCTCCCTTTCTGCAAGCCAGGTACTACGGGACATGATGCCTCCCACTATCGTTCCATTGCTCTTACCAGTGCAGTTTGCAAAGTGATGGAACGTCTGGTAAATCGACGTTTAATATGGTATTTAGAAACGCACAACAGTCTTTGCACTAGTCAATATGGCTTTCGTAAGGGCCGTTCTACCATAGACCCCTTACTACACTTAGATACGTATGTTCGTAATGCCTTTGCGAATAACCACTCTGTTATTGCCATATTTTTTGACCTTGAGAAGGCATATGACACAACTTGGATGTATAATATTTTGGGACAAGCCCACTCCTTAGGCCTCCGAGGCAATCTACCATCCTTCCTTAAGAACTTTTTAACTGATAGACATTTCCGTGTTTGGGTTAATAATGTGCTCTCCCCGGACTTTATCCAAGCTGAAGGTGTCCCTCAGGGATGTGTTCGGAGCACAACACTTTTTCTCCTTGCTATAAATGATTTGGCCTCTGTTCTTCCACTCAATATTTTGTCATCACTCTATGTTGATGACTTCGCTATTGCTTGTGCAGGCGCTGTCTGTCTTCTCATTGCAGTTTCTCTCCAGCATGCGGTCGACCGTGTTTCCACTTGGGCCACCAAGCATGGGTTTAAGTTTTCCAGTACCAAAACTCATCAAATTACTTTCACTAGACGCTCTGTCATCTCTGATCATCCTTTGTACTTCTATGGCTCCCGTGTCCCTGAACGTGATACAGTCAGGTTTCTAGGCCTCCTCTTTGACCGTAGGTTATCCTGGAAACCTCACACCTTTCTGAAGGCAACTTGTCACAGCCAGCTAAACCTTCTTAAAACCCTTGCTTATCTTTCATGGGGAGCTGATCGTCGAACTCTCCTTCGCCTACATACAGCCCTCATTTTGTCGAAACTCGATTATGGTGACCAGATCTATACAGCGGCCTCTCCTGCTACTCTTTCCAGCCTTAACCCCATCCATCACCAAGGATTACGTTTATGCCTTGGTGCTTTTCGCTCTTCCCCTGTTGAGAGCCTCTATACAGAAGCGAATGTTCCATCCTTGTCTGATCGCCGTGATGCCCATTACCTTCGTTACTATGCACGCTCTCATGATCTCCGCAATCCTTCCATTTAGAGAATTGTCATCGATATTAGTAGACATCTTTATTTGTTCGCCCCCCTGTTTGCTCCATCCCTTCTCTCTTTGCCTATATTTGCTCTTGTCTTCTCTTCAATTTCCACCTTTTATGTTCATGTAGCATCTCACTTTTCCCTACCCCCCTGGGAAGTTCCAGCTGTTCGAGTCTGTTCTTTCTCACTCCCTTGCTCGAAAGCCCAACTGCCTACGGTAGCTTCTGGCTCTCTTTTTCTTGACCACTTCCACTCTCATTCTCATGCCACCGCTGTGTACACAGATGGCTCTAAGTCTTCTGACGGCGTCGGATTCGCAGCAGTGTTTCCGGACAGCGTCGTGCGAGGGCATTTACTATCTTCGGCTAGTATTTTTACTGCTGAATTGTATGCCATTCTTGCAGCACTTATCCATATTGCATCTATGCCTGTGTCATCATTTGTGGTTGTCTCAGACTTCCATAGTGCTTTACAGGCTATACGAAAATTTGATACACCTCACCATCAGGCTCTGGTGGCTTGGTGGTTAACGCTCTCGCTTCACACGGTGAGGGCCTGGGTTCGATTCACAGCCAGAGTAGAAATATTGGACGTGTTTCTTTCCACCTGTTGTCTATGTTCCCCATCAGTAAAATGGGTACCTGGGTGTTAGTCGACTGGTGTGGGTCGCATCCTGGGACACTGACCTAAGGAGGCCTGGTCACAGACCGGGCCGCGGGGGCGTTGACCCCCGGAACTCTCTCCAGGTAAACTCCAGGTAAACCCCCTAGTTCTCTGTATCCAACTTTGGCTATGCTGCATCTCTACCAAGCATGTTGACATACAGGGCAATGAACAGGCAGATACTGCTGCGTAATCAGCAGTACATGACCTACCAGTTTCATATAGAGGTGTTCCATTTACGGACTATTTTGCTGTAATAGCTACCCACCTTCACACCCATTGGCAACAATGTTGGTCTAATTTGCTCAGTAACAAACTTCAGTCTATTAAACCGAGTGTAGGTTTAATAGTGCCGAGGTTGGGAGACCACTCTCTCCCGTCTTCGCATTGGCCACACTCGTCTTACTCACGGGTATCTCATGGAGAGGCACCCTGTACCTCTCTGTGAGCAGTGTCAAGTTCCAGTATCGATTAGCCACATTCTGTTAGACTGCCCTCTCTATCAACGAGCACGCAGAATTTACCTCCAACGCAGTCTTCGTTCTACTACTCTCTCTTTACCTTCCCTTCTTGCTGATGGACCCTCCTTTAATCCTGACTCTCTCATTGACTTCTTGACAACGACTGATTTACTCCACAAACTCTGATGATGATACCTTATGCACTCCCCTCAGCCCTTTCTAGCTCAGTCTCTTGCTGCCCTTTACCCTTTCACCATCCACTACCCCGCTGTTATCCGTAACCTATTACTCATCCATCTCCCTTTTGCCACCTGATGCCCTCGCTTCCTTCCTGCCCTGCAGCGCTGTATAGCCCTTGTGGTTTAGCGCTTCGTTTTTATTATAATAATAATAATTCAGACTTCCACTGGCTTTTGATGAGCAGTGCAACTCCTTCACCCCCTCTATCTTTCCTCAGGATCTGATATCCAGTTGGAAAGATGGCATTTGTTACCATTCCTTTGAGCCTGGTTTTCACGACAAGAGTCACTAGCATAACAGCCCAGCAGGGCTCCCCAAATCTTAGCGTTTTCTAGAGCCTATTTAGTTTTTGTAAGTGGTATCCTCGTGTAGACGCAGGGTAACAGGTTGTGCACTGTTCCCACACAGTAACAGGTTGTGCACTGTTCCCACACAGTAACAGGTTGTGCACTGTTCCCACACAGTAACAGGTTGTGCACTGTTCCCACCCAGTAACAGGTTGTGCACTGTTCCCACACATACAGTACCATGTATATAGAGTAACGTAGCTGTTAAATAACTGTTTCCCAGGTACTTACAGAAGCAGTTAGTATAATATTATGTGCCCCATACCCATCCTGTGGGCGGTAGTCACCCCATACCCATCCTGTGGGCGGTAGTCACCCCATACCCATCCTGTGGGCGGTAGTCAGAAGCAGAGATTAGACTTAGTATTATTGTTAGGTATGAAGTATTAACAGACGGGAGTCAAAATATTAAGCATGTGGGTGGGTTTATTTAGGTACACATACACTGGAAGACAATTTCAAAGATAATTTTATCATATAGGTGCAGATGTGATTTACCTATGATTACCAAAAAGTCAGAAAGAGTGACCTATTTCCAGTGGAGTCCTTGTTGATACATGTGAAAGGTTTACTAAACGTACACAAACGATAATTATGTATATATGTGATGGATGGACACACCCATACATACACAACACCGTTAACCTACTATACCTGGAGTTTACCTGGAGAGAGTTCCGGGGGTCAACGCCCCCGCGGCCCGGTCTGAGACCAGGCCTCCTGGTGGATCAGAGCCTGATCAACCAGGCTGTTGCTGCTGGCTGCACGCAAACCAACATACGAGCCACAGCCCGGCTGATCCGGAACTGACTTTAGGTGCTTGTCCAGTGCCAGCTTGAAGACTGCCAGGGGTCTGTTGGTAATCCCCCTTATGTGTGCTGGGAGGCAGTTGAACAGTCTCGGGCCCCTGACACTTATTGTATGGTCTCTTAACGTGCTAGTGACACCCCTGCTTTTCATTGGGGGGATGGTGCATCGTCTGCCAAGTCTTTTGCTTTCGTAGTGGGTGATTTTCGTGTGCAAGTTCGGTACTAGTCCCTCTAGGATTTTCCAGGTGTATATAATCATGTATCTCTCCCTCCTGCGTTCCAGGGAATACAGGTTTAGGAACCTCAAGCGCTCCCAATAATTGAGGTGTTTTATCTCCGTTATGCGCGCCGTGAAAGTTCTCTGTACATTTTCTAGGTCGGCAATTTCACCTGCCTTGAAAGGTGCTGTTAGTGTGCAGCAATATTCCAGCCTAGATAGAACAAGTGACCTGAAGAGTGTCATCATGGGCTTGGCCTCCCTAGTTTTGAAGGTTCTCATTATCCATCCTGTCATTTTTCTAGCAGATGCGATTGATACAATGTTATGGTCCTTGAAGGTGAGATCCTCCGACATGATCACTCCCAGGTCTTTGACGTTGGTGTTTCGCTCTATTTTGTGGCCAGAATTTGTTTTGTACTCTGATGAAGATTTAATTTCCTCATGTTTACCATATCTGAGTAATTGAAATTTCTCATCGTTGAACTTCATATTGTTTTCTGCAGCCCACTGAAAGATTTGGTTGATGTCTGCCTGGAGCTTTGCAGTGTCTGCAATGGAAGACACTGTCATGCAGATTCGGGTGTCATCTGCAAAGGAAGACACGGTGCTGTGGCTGACATCCTTGTCTATGTCGGATATGAGGATGAGGAACAAGATGGGAGCTAGTACTGTGCCTTGTGGAACAGAGCTTTTCACCGTAGCTGCCTCGGACTTTACTCTGTTGACGACTACTCTCTGTGTTCTGTTAGTGAGGAAATTATAGATCCATCGACCGACTTTTCCTGTTATTCCTTTAGCACGCATTTTGTGCGCTATTACGCCATGGTCACACTTGTCGAAGGCTTTTGCAAAGTCTGTATATATTACATCTGCATTCTTTTTGTCTTCTAGTGCATTTAGGACCTTGTCGTAGTGGTCCAATAGTTGAGACAGACAGGAGCGACCTGTTCTAAACCCATGTTGCCCTGGGTTGTGTAACTGATGGGTTTCTAGATGCGTGGTGATCTTGCTTCTTAGGACCCTTTCAAAGATTTTTATGATATGGGATGTTAGTGCTATTGGTCTGTAGTTCTTTGCTGTTGCTTTACTGCCCCCTTTGTGGAGTGGGGCTATGTCTGTTGTTTTTAGTAACTGTGGGACGACCCCCGTGTCCATGCTCCCTCTCCATAGGATGGAAAAGGCTCGTGATAGTGGCTTCTTGCAGTTCTTGATGAACACAGAGTTCCATGAGTCTGGCCCTGGGGCAGAGTGCATGGGCATGTCATTTATCGCCTGTTCGAAGTCATTTGGCGTCAGGATAACATCGGATAGGCTTGTGTTAATCAAATTTTGTGGCTCTCTCATAAAAAATTCATTTTGATCTTCGACTCTCAGTCTGGTTAGCGGCTTGCTAAAAACTGAGTCATATTGGGACTTGAGTAGCTCACTCATTTCCTTGTTGTCATCTGTGTAGGACCCATCTTGTTTAAGTAGGGGCCCAATACTGGACGTTGTTCTCGATTTTGATTTGGCATAGGAGAAGAAATACTTTGGGTTTCTTTCGATTTCATTTATGGCTTTTAGTTCTTCCCGCGATTCCTGACTCCTAAAGGATTCTTTTAGCTTAAGTTCGATGCTTGCTATTTCTCTGACCAGTGTCTCCCTACGCATTTCAGATATATTGACCTCTTTTAGCCGCTCTGTTATTCTTTTCCGTCGCCTGTAAAGGGAGCGCCTGTCTCTTTCAGTTTTACATCTACTCCTCCTTTTTCTTAGAGGAATAAGCCTTGTGCATACATCGAGTGCTACCGAGTTAATCTGTTCTAGGCATAAGTTGGGGTCTGTGTTGCTTAGTATATCTTCCCAGCTTATATCGGTTAGGACTTGGTTTACTTGGTCCCACTTTATGTTTTTGTTATTGAAGTTGAATTTGGTGAATGCTCCCTCGTGACTAATCTCATTATGTCGGTCTGGGGCTCCGCGCATACATGACTGAACCTCAATTATGTTGTGATCTGAGTATATTGTTTTTGATATGGTGATATTTCTTATCAGATCATCATTGTTAGTGAAGATGAGGTCTAGTGTATTCTCCAGTCTAGTAGGCTCTATTATTTGCTGGTTTAAATTGAATTTTGTGCAGAGATTTAAAAGCTCGCGTGAGTGTGAGTTTTCATCAGAGCTGCCTCCTGGTGTTATTACTGCAACAATATTATTTGCTATATTCCTCCATTTTAGGTGCCTTAAGTTGAAATCCCCCAGGAGCAAGATGTTGGGTGCAGGAGCTGGAAGGTTTTCCAGACAGTGGTCAATTTTTAACAGCTGTTCCTGGAATTGCTGGGATGTTGCATCCGGAGGCTTGTAGACTATCACAATGACTAGGTTTTGGTTCTCGACCTTTACTGCTAAAACTTCCACTACATCATTTGAGGCATTTAGCAGTTCTGTGCAAACAAGTGACTCTGCAATGTACAGGCCAACCCCCCCCTTTTGCCTGTTCACTCTGTCACATCTGTATAGGTTGTAACCTGGGATCCATATTTCGTTGTCCAAGTGATCCTTTATGTGGGTCTCAGTGAAAGCCGCGAACATTGCCTTTGCCTCTGCAAGCAGTCCACGGATGAAAGGTATTTTGTTGTTTGTTGCTGGCTTTAGACCCTGTATATTTGCAAAGAAGAATGTTATCGGACTGGTGGTATTGTTGGTACTGGGGGGGGATTTTTTTTCCGGCATTAGTATCTGTATCTGTTGGTTTGGAGTGGAGGCCATCGACTGTGGTTCCACTCCAGGAATGACTGGATTTGGTGTACGATTTCTGCCATTTCCTGCCAGTTTTTTTTTCTTCCTGGCACTAAAAAACCTCTCCCTCTTGAGTGGCTGTGGCTACCCAGGTTTTCCCATGGCCTGGATGTTTTGTATCTTTTTGTCCCCTTTAGATGGTATGCCTGACAATTTAAGTTATAGCACAGTCTTTCCTGTACTGAAGAGGTACACAGTTCAGGGTGAAAAAGCTTACAGGAAGGGAGTTTGCATTTTCCTGTTGTCATATGGGCATGGCATTTCCTAGGGTGGTCATAGTTGCACGTCCCATCTGTTTTTCCAGATTTCCCATGCCAGCAGATACCGAGTGCATAGTATGTGCACAGGCTTGGTTTCCGTTTGCCTTGGGTTTCTGTGACTGTATTCCCTGTTGGTGCATGTTTCCCTGTCTTACTTCTATCCTCCCTAGCACCAACAATGGAGCTCCCACCATTTGTTTTTGGTAATATATCCTCACTATTGCTAGTGGAGTCCTCTTGTTTGCTATTTCCTGCGGTATTTCTAGTTTGCAATATTGGTTTTATCTTATCTTTGACTACACTTGTTTCCCTACTATGGCTCCTGTCCCCTATGCGGTCATTCATATGTATTCCTTCCTGCGTATAATTCCCGACTACCTGGACAAAATCTCCAGCTTCACCATTACTGTCTCCCAGGACAGCATCTCCATCTTCCCCATTACTGTCTCCCAGGACAGCATCTCCAGCTTCACCATTACTGTCTCCCAGGACAGCACCTCCAGCTTCACCATTACTGTCTCCCAGGACAGCACCTCCAGCTTCCCCATTACTGTCTCCCAGGACAGCACTATCAGCCCCCCATTTACTGACTACCAGGACATCATCTCCAGCCTTACAGTTTCTGACTACATGGCCAGTATCAAGGGCAGTACCATTCAGCCCGGACTTTTTATGTTCCCATCTGTTGTAGAAAGCTTCCAGGTTTTCTATGAAAGCAGCTTTGATGTTGACCTCTTTTAATACCCTTGTGATTTTAGTCCACAGATTTATCTCATTTGGGCATACCCAAAAACACTTCCCTGTTTTAATACTGCTTGTAGCTAGTTCTTGGATATCTGCACAAGGGGCGTGACACCAATTTCCACAGAAATGACAATTTATGCATGTGGAAGCCCGTTTGTTTGACTGACCACAGACTACACACAGCTTCATAATGATTTGAATGGTTTATTTACTGCAATTCTACTAGCAACCTCTTGAATATTCTATTAATAACCTGCTAGGTGGTGCACAACGAAACCGTTTGAAACCAGTCCAGGGTTCGGACCAGTCAAGGGTTCGGACCAGTCAAGGGTTCGGACCAAGGGTTCGGACCAGTCTATCTGATCTGATCAGTGGGTCACTTATTTAAAACATAACACTACCTCAACTCTCCACGAACACACACACACACTGGAAAACCTCATGCATCAACATGTTAGAGAGACTTCCAGAGAGAGAGGCGAGGACGATCCAGCAAGACTGGACCTCGTATTCACCTTGAGTAGTTCGGACATGGAGGATATCATGTATGAAAGGCCCCTAGAAGCTAGTGATCATGTGGTTCTGTGCTTTGATTACATAGTTGACCTACAAGTGGAGAGAGTAGCAGGAATAGGATGGGAAAACCAAACTACAAAAGGGGGAACTACTCAGGCATGAGGAACTTCCTTCAAGACGTTCAATGGTAGAGAGAAATGACATTAAAATCAGTAAAAGAAATGATGGAGTATGTGACAACAAAATGCAAGGAGGCAGAGGAAAGGTTTGAGTCCTTGGTTCACCCAAAGGTGTAGGGAGGCAAAAACTAGGTGTATTAGAGAATGGAAAAGGTACAGAAGACAGAGAACTCAGGAAAATAAAGAGATCAGCCGAAGAGCCAGAAACGAATATGCACAGATAAGAAGGGAGGCTCAGCGACAATACGAAAATGACATAGCATCGACAGTCAAGTCTGACCCCAAGATGTTGTATAGCCACATCAGGAGGAAAACAACAGTCAAGGACCAGGTAATCAGACTGAGGAAGGGTGATGGGGAGCTCACAAGAAACGACCGAGAGGTATGTGAGGAGCTCAACACACGATTTAAAGGAGTATTTACATGAAAACTGGTAGGACTCCAGGAAATCAGAACAGGGAGGTACACCAACAAGTGCTGGATGAGGTACACATAACCAAGGAGGAGGTGAAGAAGATGCTAAGTGAACTTGATACCTCAAAGGCGGTGGGACCAGACAATATCTCTCCATGGGTCCTTAGAGAGGGAGAAGAGATGATGTGTGTACCATATCCATTGAAACTGGGCAACTCCCTGAGGTATGGAAGATGGCAAATGTAGTCCCAATATTTAAAAAAGGAGACAGGCATAAGAACATAAGAAAGAAGGAACACTGCAACAGGCCTACTGCAGAGCAGGTCCATGTCCCCTTCCCACGGATTAGCCCAGTGACCCCCCGGATTAGCCCAATGACCCACCCAGTCTGGTCACCTCCACTCAAGGATGGAGCACGGCACCAGACCCATCAGCACAAGCTAGTCAGGTCCAACTCACACCCATCCACACCCACTCATGTATTTATCTAACCTATTTTTAAAACTACACAACGTTTTAGCATGAATAACTGTACTCGGGAGTTTGTTCCACTCATCCACAACTCTATTACCAAACCAGTGCTTTCCTATATCCTTCCTGAATCTGAATTTTTCCAACTTGAAACCATTGCTAAGAGTCCAGTCTTGGCTGGAAATTTTCAGCACACTATTTACATCCCCTTTATTTATTTATTCCTGTTTTCCATTTATACACCTCAATCATATCCCCCCTAATTCTAGGCCTTTCTAGAGAGTGCAGATTCAGGGCCTCAGTCTATCCTCATAGGGAAGATTTCTGATACATGGGATCATCTTTGTCATCCTCCTCTGTACGTTTTCCAGAGCATTTATATCCATTCCGTAATACGGTGACCAGAACTGAGCAGCATAGTGTAAATGAGGCCTAATCAAGGATATATAGAGTTGAAGAACAACCTGAAGACTTCTATTATTTATACTTCTAGATATGAAGCCAAGAATTCTGTTAGCTTTATTGCGAACACTAATGCACTGTTGTCTTGGTTTTAGATTACTGCTAACCAGAACTCCTAAATCCTTTTTGCAATCAGTAGTATTAAGATCTACATTATTTAGTTTATATGTAGCATGATTATTTAACTGTCCAACACTTAGAACTTTGCATTTGTCAATATTAAACTGCATCTGCCACTTCTCCGACCATTGCATCAGTCTACTCAAATCATCCTAAAGTGCTCTAGGATTGGACGGCCTATTTTGGTGTCATCAGCAAATTTGCTTATGTCGCTATTTATTTCCTCATCTATGTCGTTTATGTAAAATGTGAACAACAACGGGCCCAACACTGACCCCTGAGGAACACCGCTTGTGACGTGCCCCCATTCTGATTTCTCCGCATTTATGCAAACTCTCTGCTGCCTATTTGTCAGCCATGCCTCTACAAAGGAAAAAAATTCTCCTCCTGTTCCGTGTGCCTTAAGTTTCCTCAATAGCCTCTGATGTGGAACTCTATCGAAAGCCTTACTGAAGTCCATATACACAATATCATATTCATTACCATGATCTACCTCCTCAAACACCTTAGTGAAAAAAGTTAGTAAATTCGTAAGACAGGAACGCCCCTTTATAAAACCATGTTGAGATTTATTAATCAATCTGTGCCTGTCATGATGGCTACGAATTGCTTCGGCAATTATTGATTCCATAAATTTTCCCACTATGGAGATAAGGCTTATTGGTCTATAGTTTGAAGCCAAGGACCTGTCACCTGCCTTGTAAATAGGTATTACATTTGTCATTTTCCACTTATCAGGCACTATTCATTTAACACCCTTGCAAACAGTTTATCAGGACCTGGGGATTTGTTAGGTTTAGTTTCTCTATTTGTCTGAGGACCATGTCACTAGTTACCGCAATCGTACATAGTTTATTATCCTGTTCTACATAATCTATTATTTCAGTAATATCGCTAGTATCTTCCTGGGTGAAAACTGAGAGGAAGTAGGTATTGAGAATTTTACACACATCCTTATCACTGTCAGTGATCTGACCAGAGTTACTCTTAAGTGGGCCTATCTTGTCCCTAATCTTACTTCTGTATACCTGAAAGAACTCTTGTGGGTTAGTCTTTGAATCCCTTGCGACCTTAGCCTCATAATCCCTTTTTGCTTTTCTTATTCCTTTCTTTATTTCTCTCTTTAATTGAATATATTGATTTCTTAACTGCCCTTCCCCTCTTTTGATACGCCTATATATGCCTCTCTTTTGACCATTGAGATGTTTTAATCTATTGTTCATCCATTTGGGATCATTTTTGTTATATCTAATTTCCCTACTCGGAACAAAAGTTGTCTGGGCAGCTAGAACTATGCTCTGAAAAACGTCATATTGGCAACCAAGATCACCTACCTGACCCATAGTCAGGTCATCCCAATTTAGCCCACCCAGGTAATTTTTCAGTCCCATGAAGTCGGCCAAGTGAAAATCTGGGACAGAGATTTGATTGCAGTTATCTGGGTAATTCCATGATATATTGAAACAAAGTGATTTGTGATCACTTTCCCCAAGCTCATCATTAACCTCAAGATTTCCTGTCATATTGTTCCAATCAATTTGTCTAAAGTTAAAATTTCCCATTATCACAACATTTTCATATCTAGATGACTTATGAATTTCGTCCCATAACAGCTTACTGCACTCCCTATCAAGGTTTGGGGACCTATAAATCACACCCAAAATTAACTTTTCATGACCCTCAAGAAACTGTAGCCAAACAGATTCTGTGTCTGATGTTTCTAATCTTATATCATGTCTAAGACAACAATTTAAATTTTCTCTGACATACATCGCCACTCCACCACCCTTCCTGTTGATCCTATCAGTGTGGAATAGTTTATAACCCTGTATGTTACATTCAGAAGACATTTCTCTATCTTTCAGGTTGAACCAGGTCTCTGTTATACCAATAATATCTATATTACCGGCACTTGCAAGTAAACCTAGCTCATCTATCTTATTTCTTAGACTCCTACTATTTGTATAGTAAATCTTAAGGGAGTCACTCGTTGCCCTCTACTATCTCTCTTTGTTTGTTGATCAATTGATTTGCCATTACTAGCAACTTTATTTTGAATATTGTCTTTTAAACATATCCCTGAGGTATCCCGGTAATAACTGCTGTTTTTAACCCTAATGCTGCAGCCTGATTGTTTCCCACAAACACCCATACCTCTATAATCTATCAGTTTAAATTCCTAGACAAGCCATCAATTACCCTCTCAACTGAATTGGCTAATACAACCACTCCATCCCCAGAGACATGAACCCCATCCCTTGCATACATATCACGTTTGCCAAAGAATAGGTCCCAGTTATCAATGAATGGGATTGCAAGTTCCTTGCATTACCTGTCTAGCCAGCAATTTATACCAATTGCCCTAGACACGAGGCATTAAACTACAGACCTGTTTCATTAACGTAAATAGTATTCAAGGTCATGGAGAAAATCATCAGGAGGAGAGTGGTGGAGCACCTGGAAAGAAACAAGTGTATAATCGATAACCAGCACGGTTTCAGGGAAGGAAAATCCAGTGCCACTAACCTACTGGAGTTTTATGACAAGGTGACAGAAGTAAGACAAGAGAGATAGGGGTGGATAGATTGCATTTTCTTGGACTGCAAGAAGGCCTTCGACACTTTTCCTCACAAGAGGTTACTGCTAAATCTAGAGAATCAGGCACACATAACAGGAAAGGCACTGCAATGGATCAGAGAATACCTGACAGGGAGGCAACAACGAGTCATGGTACGTGACGAGGTGTCAGAGTGGGCGCCTGTGACGTGCTGGGTTCCACAGGGGTCAGTCCTAGGACCTGTGCTGTTTTTGGTATATGTGAATGACATAACGGAAGGGATAGACTCAGAAGTGTCCTTGTTTGCAAATGATGTGAAGTTAATGAGGAGAATTAAATCGGTCGAGGATCAGGCAGAACTACAAAGCGAACTGGACAAGCTACAAGCTTGGTCCAGCAACTGGCTCCTTGAATTTAACCCTGCCAAATGCAAAGTCATGAAGATCGGGGAAGGGCAAAGAAGACCGCAGACACAGTATAGTCTAGGTGCCCAAAGACTGCAAACCTCACTCAAGGAAAAAGACCTTGGTGTAAGTATAACACCGAGCACGTCTCCTGAGGCGCACATCAATCAGATAACTGCTGCAGCATACGGGCGTCTGGAAAACCTACGGATAGCGTTCCGATATCTGTACACCATATACATCAGGCCCATACTGGAGTATGCAGCACCAGTTTGGAATCCACACCTGGTCAAGCGCATCAAGAAATTAGAGAAAGTGCAAAGGTTTGCAATAAGGTTAGTTCCAGAGCTAAGGGGAATGTCCTACGAAGAAAGGTTAAGGGAAATTGGTCTGACGACACTGGAGGACTGGAGGGTCAGGGGAGACACGATAACATATAAAATACTGCGTGGAATAGACAAAGTGGACAAAGACAGGATGTTCCAGAGATGGGACACAGAAACAAGGGGTCACAACTGGAAGTTGAAGACTCAGAAGAGTGAAAGGGATGTTAGGAAGTAATTCTTCAGTCACAGAGTTGTCAGGCAGTGGAACAGCCTAGAAAGTGACGTAGTAGAGGCAGGAACCATACATAGTTTTAAGACGAGGTTTGATAAAGCTCATTGAGCGGGGAGAGAGAGGACCTAGTAGCAATCAGTGAAGAAGCTGGGCCAGGAGCTGTGAATCGACCCCTGCAACCACAAATAGGTGAGTACACACACACACACACACGCACACACACACACACACACACACACACACACACACACACACACACACACACACACACACACACACACACACACACAAGTTCCATAAATAGCCTTAAAAAGAGATATGACAAAGATCATGGAGCAGGTAGAGAGTGAATTGGTGTCGACCAGTGAAGAGGCGGGGCAAGGAGCTATGAATCGACCCCTGCAACCATATATAGGTGAGTACACACAACTACATGAAGAGGAAGACAATAATCAAGAACCAGGTAATCAAGCTGAGAAAGGAAGGTTGGGAGATCACAAGAAACAACCAAGAAGTATGTGAGGAGCTCAATATGAGATTTAATTAAGGAAGTGTTTACAGTGGAGGCAGAAAGGACTCTGGGAAGTCACATTAGCGGGTTCGCCAACATGGGATATACCAGCAAGTGTTGGATGAAAAACACACAACCGAAGAAGAGGTGAAGAAGCTGTTAAGTGAACTTGATACCTCAAAGGCAGTGGGACCAGACGATATCTCTCCATGGGTCGTTAGAAAGGGAGCAGAGACGATGTGTGTGCCACTAACAACAATTTTCAACAAATCCATTGAAAATGGGCAACTACCTGAGTTATTGAAGACGGCAAATGTAGCCCGGTGGCCTGGTGGCTAAAGCTCCCGCTTCACACACGGAGGGCCCGGGTTCGATTCCCGGCGGGTGGAAACATTTCGACACGTTTCCTTACACCTGTTGTCCTGTTCACCTAGCAGCAAATAGGTACCTGGGTGTTAGTCGACTGGTGTGGGTCGCATCCTGGGGGACAAGATTAAGGACCCCAATGGAAATAAGTTAGACAGTCCTCGATGACGCACTGACTTTCTTGGGTTATCCTGGGTGGCTAACCCTCCGGGGTTAAAAATCCGAACAAAATCTTATCTTATCTCTTAAGACAGGAGACAGACGTGAGGCACTAAACTACAAACCAATGTCACTGACATATATAGTATGCAAAGCCATGGAGATTATCAGGAGGACAGTTGTGAAGCAACTAGAACGGAACAAGCTTATAAACGACAACCAGCACGGATTCAGGGAAAGAAAATCCTGTGTCACAAACCTACTGGAGTTTTATGACAAGGTAATGGAAGTTAAACACGACAGAGACGGGTGTGTGTATATATTGCATTTTCTTGGACCACAAGAAGTCTTTCGACACAGTTCTTCATAAGAGATTAATCAAAAAGCTAGAGGTACATGATGAGGTGTCAGAGTGGGCGCCTGTGACGATTGGGGTTCCACAGGGATCAGTCCTAGGGTCAGTGCTATTTTTTTTTTGTATATTTAGATGACATGAGGAGAGGAATAGACTCAGAAGTGTCCCTGTTTGCAGATGATGCGAAGTTAATGAAGGGAATTAAATCAGATGAGGATCAAGTAGGACTAGAAAGAGACCTGGACAGGCTGGACACCTGGTCCAGCAACTGGCTCCTCGAATTTAATCCCCCAAATGCCAAGTAATGAAGATCGGATAAGGGCAAAGAAGACCACAGAGTATAAGCTAGGTGGACAAAGACTGCAAACCTCACTTAAGGAAAAGGATCTTTGGGTGAGTATAATACCGAGCATGTCTCCTGAGGCACACATCAACTAGATAACTGCTGCAGCATATGGGTGCCCGGCAAGCGTGTGAATAGCGTTCTGATACCTCTGAAAGGAATCGTTCAAGACTGTACACCATGTACGTCAGGCCCATACTGGAGTATGTAGCACCAGTTTGGAACCGACACCTGGTCTAGCACGTCAAGAAATTAGAGAATGTGCAAAGATTTGCAACAAGACTAGTTTCAGAGTTAAGGGGCATCCCTATGAGGAGAGTAAGGGAAATCGGCCTGATGACACTGGACAGGAGGGTTAGGGGAGACATGATAATGACATAGAAAATACTGCTAGGAATTGACAAGGTGAACAGAAACATGATGCTCCAGAGATGGGACAGAAACAAGAGGTCACAATTGGAAGCTGAAGACTTGGATGAGTCAAAGGGATGTTAGGAAGTATTTCTTTAGTCACAGAGTTGATAGGAAGTGGAATAGTCTGGCAAGTGACGAAGTGGAGGCAGGAACCATACATAGTTTTAAGACTAGGTTTGGTAAAGCTCATGGAGCAAGGAGAGAATGGACCTAGTAGCGACCAGTAAAAAGGCGGGGCCAGGAGCTACGAATCGACCCCTGCAACCACAATTAGGTGAGTACACTTCACTGAAAGGGTAACACTAGGAATTTCACTGAGAAAAAGAGATGAGACCCCAGAAGGGAGGTCGAAGACCCAGAAGAACAATGCACCAGCAACGAACGCAAGCATAATTCCAATCTATGTAAATTCTATGCCTTGGTATCTGCAGGCGCTGTATATCTGGTAAAACAGGTTGGACATGCACCTTTGACCATCCCAAAAAATGCCGCACCCACATGACACCGGGAGAGTTCAACTTCCCCTCCTGTAACTTATTTCACTCAGAAATGTGTCACTCATCAATCCATGAAAGAAAATCCTACAACACATACTTCCAGGCATATTATCTAAAAGGAACTAGAAGACACAGACCAGCCAGACTATGGGAAACAAAAGAGGGGAGTCACAACCTCTCTTGAGAAGGAGGTCTTTTAGTGCCAGGAAGGAAAAAGACTGGCAAGAAATGACAGTGATCTAACACCAACTGAAAACACTTCTAGAGCAGAGGCACGGACATTGGCCTCCACTCCAGAGTAACAGATATTAAAGCCAACAAATATTTTTTTATTATCACACTGGCCGATTCCCACCAAGGCAGGGTGGCCCAAAAAAGAAAAACTTTCACCATCATTCACTCCATCACTGTCTTGCCAGAAGGGTGCTTTACACTACAGTTTTTAAACTGCAACATTAACACCCCTCCTTCAGAGTGCAGGCACTGTACTTCCCATCTCCAGGACTCAAGTCCGGCCTGCCGGTTTCCCTGAACCCCTTCATAAATGTTACTTTGCTCACACTCCAACAGCACGTCAAGTATTAAAAACCATTTGTCTCCATTCACTCCTACCAAACACGCTCACGCATGCCTGCTGGAAGTCCAAGCCCATCTAAATTCCACCAATATAACGACATTTGTCTTTGCAAATATACAGGGTGCAAAATCATCAACAAACAACAAAATTCCTTACATCAAGGGACTGCTCACGGAGTCAAATGCAATGTTTGCAGCATTCACAGAGACCCACATAAAGGATCATTATGACAACAAAATATGGATCCCAGGTTACAACCTATTCTGATGTGACAGACTAAACAGGCAACAAGGGGAGGTTGGCCTGTATGTCACAGAGTCGCTCATTTGCACAGAACTACTAAACACCTCAAATGATGTAGTTGAAGTTTTGGCGGCAAAGATGGAAAACCAAAATCTTGTCATTGTGGTGGTATACAAGCCTCCAAATGCAATTTTCCAACAATTATGGGAGCAGCTGTTGAAAATTGATCACTGTCTGGAAAATCTTCCAACTCCTGCCCCAAACAACTTACTACTGGAAGATTTCAACCTGAGACACCTAAAATGGAGGAGTATAGCAAACAATGTTTTAGCAGAGATCACCCCAGGAGGCAGCTATGATGAAAATTCACACACACGTGAACTATTAAATCTCTGCAACAAATTCACCTTAAACCAGCAAATATTAGAGCCTACAAGACTAGAAAATACGCTGGACCTCATTTTCACTAACAATGATGATCTGATACGTAATACAACTGTATCAAAGACAATGCACTCAGATCACAACATAACAGAGGTACAGACATGTATGTACAGGGCTCCAGACCAGCAAAATATGATCAATCATGAGAATATCTTCACAAAATTCAATTACAATAACAAAAACATACAATGGGAACAAGTCAACCATGTCTTAAATGAAACAAGCTGGAAAGACATCCTAAACAGCACAGATCTTAACCTTTGCCTGGAAAAAATTAACTGTGGTTCATGAGATCTGGTCAAAGCACATTATATTAAGATAAAGAAAGAGATGTAAACTAGAAAGAGAGAGACGCTCCCTATACAGACGAAGGGAAAGAGTCACAGAGCTGCTGAGAGGAGCCAATATATTTGAAATACGAAGGGAGGCACTGGTCATTGAAATTGCAAATTTCAAACTTAAGCTGAAGGAATCTTACAGAAGACAAGAATCACAGGAAGAACTAAAAAACATAAAGGAAACCGAAAAATAAATATTTCTCCTCTTATGCCAAATCTAAGGGAAAAACAACATCCAGTATTGGACCCCTGCTTAGGCAAAATGGGACATAAACAGATAACGGCCAAGAAATGAATGAGATATTTAGCTAAAGTCCCAATACGACTCAGAGTTCAGCGAGCCACTGTCCAGACTCAGGCTCGATAATCCACATGAATTCTTTATAAACGAGACCCAAAATTTTGTCGTCTCAAAAATCTTGGATATTATCCTAACTCCACAAGATTTTGAAAAGGTAATAAATGACATGCCCATACACTCTGCCCCAGGCCCAGACTCATGGAACTCCGTGTTCATAAAAAACTGCAAGAAGCCCCCATCATGTGCCTTCAACATTCTATATGGAGAGGGAGTATGGACACAGTGGTCAACCCCCCATACACTAAAAACAACAGATATAGCCCCACTCCACAAAAGTGGCAGTAAAGCAATTGCAGAGAACTACAGACCGACAGCATTAACATCCTATATCATAAAAATATTTGAAAGGGTTCTAAGAAGCAAGATAGCAACTCGGGTTTAGAGCAGGTCGCTCCTGCCTGTCCTAGCTCCTGGACCACTATGAGAAGGTCCTGGATGCTGTTGGGGATAAACAGAACATAACGAGTAATAGTAAATAGTAATAGTAAAGTCTGAGGCAGCTACGGTAAAAAGCTCTATTCCACAAGGCACAGTACTCGCTCCCATTCTATTTTTCATGTTCATATCTGACATAGACAGACATGTAAGCCATAGCTCCGTGTCTTCCTTTTTTAGATAACACCCAAATTACCATGACAGTGACCTCCATTGAAGACACTGTGAGACTCCAAGCGGACATCAACCAAATCTTCAAATGGGCCACTCAAAATAATATGAAGTTCAACGAGGAGGAATTTCAACTACTCAGATATGGAAAACTTGAGGAAATTAAAAATGTATCAGAGTATACGACAAATTCTAACCATACAATAGAGCGAAAAATAATGTGAAGAACCTGGGAGTGATAATGTCAGAGGATCTCGCCTTCAAAGACCACAACAATGTATCTACCTCATCCGCTAGGAAAATGATAGGATGGATAATGAGAACCTTCAAAACTGGGGACGCCAACTCTATAACGATTCTCTTCAAATTGCTTGTGCTCTCTAGGCTGGAATATTGCTGTACACTAACGGGCCCCTTCAAGGCTGGCGAAATTACTGACCTGGAGAGTGTACAAACAACTTTCATGGCACACATAAGTGTGATAAGGCACCTAAATTACTAGGAATGGTTGAAGGTCCTTGATTTGTAGTCTCTGGAATGCAGGTGAGAGAGATACATGATAACATATATTTGGAAAATCCTAGAGGGATTAGTACCGAACTTGCACACAAAAATCACTTCCTATGAAAGCAGAAGACTTGGCAGGAGATGCAACATTCCCCTAATGAAAACCAGGGGCGCCACGAGTACACTGAAAGACAATACAATAAGTGTCCAGGGCCCAAGACTGTTCAACTGCCTCCCAGTATACATAAGAGGGATTTCTAATAGACCCCTGGCTGTCTTCAAGAAGGAACTGGATAGGCACCTAAAGTCAATACCTGACCAGCTGGGCTGTGGTTCGTACGTCAGTTTGTGTGCAGCCAGCAGTAACAGCCTGGTTAAGCAGACCCTGATACACCAAGAGGCTTGGTCTCAGACCGAGCCGCAGGGGCGTCAACCTCCGAAATCCTCTCCTAATATAACAGAGGAAGACGAGCCTGGAAAGGAAGAATGGATAGAAGAGAAAAATAGGAAGATGGAACAAGAGTGGGAAAGGAAGCTAAGAGAACTTATCAGTAAAATGGAGGATAGGATGGATGCAGAGAGCAAGAAGTGGGAGCTGTGAGTGAAAGCTGCAGAAACCAGGATACAAAACCTAGAAGATGATCTGGAAATGATGAAGCAAGATACAGAGCCAAAGAACAGAAGAGGCATGCCATCAGAGGCAGGTACACCAATGCCCAACGAGGGGACCGAAGAAAAGGAATGAGTTAAGTCCTATGTTGAGACTCTACCAGGCCTCCAGGAAATGTCGAGGAATGAAAGTGACATGCTGCTGGGCACAGTGACAGCAATGAATGAGAAGGAGTGGTAGATAGATAAGGTGATAGACCCCCCTGCAGAAGCACGACCAGGCCACCGAGAGATCCAGGAAGAAAGGGAAGCAGCAATGGCTATGCTTAAATGGGACCTAGGGATGCAAAGGAAAAAACAATGGGGGAAGGAGGAGAGGGTGAGGTCAGTTTTTGTTAATGAGTTTCAGGAGAGTGAAGGGAGGACATATGAAGAAAGACAACTGGAAGAGAAAAAAAAAATATTGAAAATATTATCAAACAATCAGGAGAGGAGGACATGACTGAGCTGATAAATTTTCAGAGAATAGGGAGATACTCGAGCGGAAGAAATCAACCAGTCAAATTGATTTTCAAGGCAGATACAGTGAGAAACAGGATCCTGCAGCAGAAACTATGGCTAAAGGACACAGCAAAATACGAGAGGGTGTACCTAGATCATGACAAAACAAGAAGTAACAGAAACTGAGACAAGGGATACAAAGATGAAAGGGAAAAGAAAGAGAGACAAGGCTAGAGTCAGGAAGACAACCCGAGTCAAGAGGAGCAGCACAGACAACCACATTCCACACTCACAGATCCCACTCCACCTTACACAGTAGAATCCCAAACACCCTGCCAGGTCTCCCACTCCCCCAGCTTCTCCCCCCCACAGAATACAGTGTTGGAGAAGAAGCTGGAGGTGCGGTACACCAGTGCAAATGGAGTAAGGAATAAGTGTGAGGAGTGGCATAAAAGAATAAGAGAGGCATCAATGGACATCATAGCACTCATGGAAACCAAGCTCACAGTATGTGTCTACTTACCTAATTATCACTGGTCGCTAGTAGGTCCACTTTCTCCATGCTCCATGAGCCTTATCATACCTCTTCTTAAAGCTATGTATGGTAACTGCCTCCACTACCTCATTTTCCGGACTATTCCACATCCTGACAACTCTATGTCTGAGAAAATACTTCCTAACATCCCCGTGACTCATATGAGTCTTCAGTTTCCAATTGTGACCCCTTGTTGCTGTCCCATCTGTGGAACATCCTGTCTCTGTCCACCTTGTCGATTCCTCTCAGTATTTTATATGCCGTTATCATTAATCCCTCACTCCCTTCTCTCCTCCAGAGTTGTTAGGACGAGTTCCCTTAAGCTCTCCTCGTACAACATTTTTCTTGACTCTGGGACTAGTCTCGTTGCAAATTTTGCACTTTCATAGGTGCTTGACCAGGTGTGGGTTCCAAACTGGTGCTGCATACCCCAATATAGGCCTGACATACACGGTGTACAGGGTCCCGAATGATTCCTTATTGAGGTGTTGGAATGCTGTTCTTAGGTTTGCTAGGCGCCCATATGCTGCAGCAGTTATTTGGTTAATGCGTGCCTCAGGAGACGTACTCGGTGTTATACTCACCCCAAGATCCTTTTCCTTGAGTAAGGTTTGTAGTCTCTGGCCCCCTTGACTGTACTCTGTGATTTTCTTTGCCCTTCTCCAGTCTTCATAACTTTGCACCTGGTGGGGTTGAATTCCAGGAGCCAGTTGCTGGACCAGGCCTGTAGCCTGTTCAGATCCCTTTGTAGTTGTGCCTGGTCCTCGTCCGATTGAATACTTCTCATAAACTTCACATCATCTGCAAACAGGGACATTTCTGGGACTATTTCTTACGTTGTTGTTCACAAATACCAGAAACAGCACTGGTCCTAGGACTGACCACTGTGGAACCCCGCTCGTCACAGGCGCCCCGCCCACTCATGCACCTCGCCACGTACCATGACTCGCTGATGTCTTCCTGACAGGTATTCCCTAATCCCTGTGCACATGTGAGTGTGCGTGTGTGTGTGCGTGTGTGTGTGTGTATGAATATATGTGACTGTGTGTATGTATGTGTGTGTGTGTGTTTGTGTAGGTGTGTTGAGGTGTTTGTTGGAGGGAGGGAGAGGGGGAGAGGGGGAGAGGGGGAGAGAGTGGCAGAAGGGGAGAGAGACGGGGGGAATGATACCTAGAGTTTACCTGGAGTTTACCTGGAGAGAGTTCCGGGGGTCAACGCGCCCGCGGCCCGGAAATAATAATAAAAATAATATCATTATTTACTACCAGTACATGTACAAGGTATACCAGTACATGTACAAGGTATACCAGTACATGTACAAGGTATACCAGTACATGCACAAGGTATACCAGTACATGTACAAGGTATACCAGTACATGTACAAGGTATACCAGTACGTGTACAAGGTATACCAGTACATGT
Source organism: Cherax quadricarinatus (assembly GCF_038502225.1). Taxonomy (NCBI): domain Eukaryota; kingdom Metazoa; phylum Arthropoda; class Malacostraca; order Decapoda; family Parastacidae; genus Cherax; species Cherax quadricarinatus. Next base: position 22,771,667 of record NC_091358.1, on the reverse strand, counting down.
ACAAGGTATACCAGTACATGTACAAGGTATACCAGTACGTGTACAAGGTACACCAGTACATGTACAAGGTATACCAGTACATGTACAAGGTATACCAGTACATGAACAAGGTATACCAGTACATGTACAAGGTATACCAGTACATGTACAAGGTATACCAGTACATGTACAAGGTATACCAGTACATGTACAAGGTATACCAGTACATGTACAAGGTATACCAGTACATGTACAAGGTATACAAGTACATGTACAAGGTATACCAGTACATGTACAAGGTATACCAGTGCATGTACAAGGTATACAAGTACATGCACAAGGCATACAAGTACATGTATAAGGCATATCAGTACATGTACAGTGCATGTACAAGGTATACCAGTACATGTACAAGGTATACCAGTACATGTACAAGGTATACCAGTACATGTACAAGGTATACCAGTACATGTACAAGGTATACCAGTACATGTACAAGGTATACCAGTACATGTACAAGGTATACCAGTACATGTACAAGGTATACCAGTACATGTACAAGGTATACCAGTACATGTACAAGGTATACCAGTACATGTACAAGGTATACCAGTACATGTACAAGGTATACCAGTACATGTACAAGGTATACCAGTACATGTACAAGGTATACCAGTACATGTACAAGGTATACCAGTACATGTACAAGGTATACCAGTGCATGTACAAGGTATACCAGTACATGTACAAGGTATACCAGTACATGTACAAGGTATACCAGTACATGTACAAGGTATACCAGTACATGTACAAGGTATACCAGTACATGTACAAGGTATACCAGTACATGTACAAGGTATACCAGTACATGTACAAGGTATACCAGTGCATGTACAAGGTATACCGGTACCAGTACATGTACAAGGTATACAGTACAGTGCATACAAGGTATACCAGTACATGTACAAGGTATACCAGTACATGTACAAGGTATACCAGTACATGTACAAGGTATACCAGTACATGTACAAGGTATACCAGTACATGTACAAGGTATATACCAGTACATGTACAAGGTATACCAGTACATGTATATGTACAAGGTATACCAGTACAGGTACAAGGTATACCAGTGCATGTACAAGGTATACCAGTATATGTACGAGGTATACCAGTACATGTACAAGGTATATACATGTACAAGTATACCAGTATATGTACAAGGTATACCAGTACATGTACAAGGTATACCAGTACATGTACAAGGTATACCAGTACATGTACAAGTTATACCAGTACATGTACAAGGTATACCAGTACATGTACAAGGTATACCAGTACATGTACAAGGTATACCAGTACATGTACAAGGTATACCAGTACATGTACAAGGTATACCAGTACATGTACAAGGTATACAGACCATAGCTGACATCAATTACATACTATTATATAGAAAGTTCCTTGTTATGCTGAGCATTTCCCGCAAATTAGGTCAGTTTTGTCCCAGGATGCGACCCACACAAGTCCACTATCACCCACGATGTGACCCAAAACAGTCCACTAACACCCAGGATGTAACCCACACTAATCCACTAATACTAAGGATGTGACCTACTCAAATCCACTAACACTTAGGATGTGAGACACACCAGTAAACTAACACCCAGGATGCCACCCACAAGAGTCAACTAACACTCAGGATGCGACCCACATCAGTCCCCTAGCACCCAGGATGTGATCCACACCAGTCCACTAACACCCAGGATGTGACCCACACCAGTCCACTAACACCCAGGATGTGACCCACACCAGTTCAGTAACACCGAGGATACGACCCACACCAGTCCACTAACACCCAGGATGCGGCCCACACCAGTCCACTAACACCCAGGATGTGACCCACACCAGTCCACTAACACCCAGGATGTGACCCACACCAGTCTACTAACACCCAGGATGCGACCCACACCAGTCCACTAACACCCAGGATGTGACCCACACCAGTCTACTAACACCCAGGATGTGACTCACACAAGTTCACTAACACCCAGGATACCACCCACACCAGTCCACTAACACTCAGGATGCGACCCACACCAGTTCACTAGCACCCAGGATGCGACCCACACCAGTCCACTAACACCCAGGATGCGACCCACACCAGTCCACTAACACCCAGGATGTGACCCACACCAGTCCACTAACACCCAGGATGTGACCCACACCAGTTCAGTAACACCGAGGATGCGACCCACACCAGTCCACTAACACCCAGGATGCGGCCCACACCAGTCCACTAACACCCAGGACGTGACCCACACCAGTCCACTAACACCCAGGATGTGACCCACACCAGTCTACTAACACCCAGGATGCGACCCACACCAGTCCACTAACACCCAGGCTGTGACCCACACAAGTTCACTAACACCCAGGATACGACCCACACCAGTCCACTAACACCCAGGATGCGACCCACACCAGTCCACTAACACCCAGGATGCGACCCACACCAGTCCACTAACACCCAGGATGCGACCAACACCAGTCCACTAACACCCAGGATGTGACCCACAGCAGTCCACTAACACCGAGGATGTGACCCACACCAGTCCACTAACACACAGGATGTGACCCACACAAGTCCACTAACACCCAGGATGCGACCCACACCAGTCCACTAGCACCGAGGATGTGACTCACACCAGTCCACTAACACTCAGGATGTGACCCACACCAGTCCACTAACACCCAGGATGTGACCCACACCAGTCCACTAACACCCAGGATGTGACCCACACCAGTCCACTAACACCCAGGATGTGACCCACACCAGTCCACTAATACCCAGGATGTGACCTACTCCAGTCCACTAACACCCAGGATGCGACCCACACCAGTCCACTAACACCCAGGATGCCACCCACACCAGTCCACTAACACCCAGGATGCTACCCACACCAGTCCACTAACACCCAGGATGCGACCCACACCAGTCCACTAGCACCCAGGATGTGACCCATACCAATCCACTAACACCCAGGATGTGAGCCACACCAGTCCATTACCAACCAGGATGTGACCCACAAAAATCCACTAACACCCAGGATGTGACCCACACCAGTCCACTAACACCCAGGATGCGACCCACACCAGTCCACTAACACCCAGGATGTAACCCACACCAGTCCACTAATACCCAGGATGTGACCTACACCAGTCCACTAACACCTAGGATGCGACCCACACCAGTCCACTAACACCCAGGATGTGACCCACACCAGTCCACTAACACCCAGGATGCGACCCACACCAGTCCACTAGCACCCAGGATGTGACCCACACCAGTCCACTAACACCCAGGATGTGACCCACACCAGTCCACTAACACCCAGGATGTGACCCACACCAGTTCACTAACACCCAGGATGCGACCCTCACCAGTCCACTAACACCCAGGATGCGGCCCACACCAGTCCACTAACACCCAGGATGTGACCCACACCAGTCCACTAACACCCAGGATGTGACCCACACCAGTCTACTAACACCCAGGATGCGACCCACACCAGTCCACTAACACCCAGGATGTGACCCACACCAGTCTACTAACACCCAGGATGTGACGCACACAAGTTCACTAACACCCAGGATACGACCCACACCAGTCCACTAACACTCAGGATGCGACCCACACCAGTCCACTAACACCCAGGATGCGACCCACACCAGTCCACTAACACCCAGGATGCGACCCACACCAGTCCACTAACACCCAGGATGCGACCCACACCAGTCCACTAACCCACAGGTGCCCATTTTACTGATGTGTGAACATAGATAACCGGGAATCGAACCTGGACCCTTGCCGTGTGAAGCGAGCTTTTGCCACCAGGCCACGGCGCACGGTGAAACGAAGAGAAGGAAAGGCAAAGAGGGGGAAAGAGAGAGAGGGAGAAATAGACTGAAGAGGAGAGAGAGAGAGGAAGAGGAAGAGAAGACAGTGAGACAGTAAGAGAGTGTGAGAGAGTGTGAGTCTGTGTGTATATATATATGGGTATTTGTGTGTGTGTACCCACCTATTTGTGGTTGCAGGGGTCGATTCACAGCTCCTGGTCCCCGCCTTTTCACTGGCTGTGTGAGTGTGTGTACTCACCTAGTTATGGTTGCAGGGGTCGAGTCACAGCTCCTGGCTCAACCTCTTCACTGATCGCTACTAGATCATTATTCCTGCTCCATGAGCTTTATCATACCTCTACTTAAAGCTATGTATGGATCCTGCCTCTACTACATCATTTCCCAGACTATTCCACTTCCTGACAACTATGTGACTGAAGAAATACTTCCTAACATCCCTGTGATTCATCTGAGTGATGGTGTTTGGGTGTTTGAGTGTGTGTGTGTGTGTACTCACCTAGTTGTGGTTGCAGGGGTCGATTCACACAGATAAGTTAATTATCATATCAGATCATTAAGTTTATCCTAGAAAAACACCTGCCATACCATGCACTCCAACAGGATTTCTCCATCTATCTAGACAAAGTCAGTATGTGTTCCGGGGTAGACGTATTTCTGGCTTCTGAAGGTTTGACTGGGACAGACTTCCACTAACTCATTAACATGTCGATTTCAGTACATTCAACTCGTACAGTTAACAGGAACTTCGTACCTTGATGTGTGCAGTATGTCAGGGCTGATAATGTTTTAGGAAGACCTTGATATACTGTGTTAGTCATAGCTTAGTACCCGGATTTGTTAGGGGAGACTATGTGTGTCCCTCATGTGTACACATGTGTGTGACTGTATGTCTGTTCTTCATGTGTACACATGTGAGTGACTGTATGTCTGTCCTTCATGTGTACACGTGTGTGACTGTATGTCTGTCCTTCATGTGTACACATGTGTGTGACTGTATGTCTGTCCTTCATGTGTACACATGTGTGTGACTGTATGTCTGTTCTTCATGTGTACACATGTGAGTGACTGTATGTCTGTCCTTCATGTGTACACATGTGTGTGACTGTATGTCTGTTCTTCATGTGTACACATGTGTGTGACTGTACGTCTGTCCTTCATGTGTACACATGTGAGTGACTGTATGTCTGTTCTTCATGTGTACACATGTGTGTGACTGTACGTCTGTCCTTCATGTGTACACATGTGTGTGACTGTACGTCTGTCCTTCATGTGTACACATGTGTGTGACTGTACGTCCGTCCCTCATGTGTACACATGTGTATGACTGTATGTCTGCCCCTCATGTGTACACATGTGTGTGACTGTATGTCTGCCCCTCATGTGTACACATGTGTATGACTGTATGTCTGCCCCTCATGTGTACACATGTGTATGACTGTATGTCTGCCCCTCATGTGTACACATGTGTGTGACTGTATGTCTGCCCCTCATGTGTACACATGTGTATGACTGTATATCTGCCCCTCATGTACTCACCTAGTTGTACTCACCTAGTTGAGGTTGCAGGAGTCGAGTCCAAGCTCCTGGCCCCGCCTCTTCACTGTTCGCTACTAGGTCACTCTCCCTGAGCCGTGAGCTTTATCATACCTCTGCTTAAAGCTATGTATGGATCCTGCCTCCACTACATCGCTTCCCAAACTATTCCACTTACTGACTACTCTGTGGCTGAAGAAATACTTCCTAACATCCCTGTGATTCATCTGTGTCTTCAACTTCCAACTGTGTCCCCTTGTTACTGTGTCCAATCTCTGGAACATCCTATCTTTGTCCACCTTGTCAATTCCTCTCAGTATTTTGTAAGTCGTTATCATGTCCCCCCTATCTCTTCTGTCCTCCAGTGTCGTCAGGTTGATTTCCCTTAACCTCTCCTCGTAGGACATACCTCTTAGCTCTGGAACTAGTCTTGTTGCAAACCTTTGCACTTTCTCTAGTTTCTTTAGGTGCTTGGCTAGGTGTGGGTTCCAAACTGGTGCCGCATACTCCAATATGGGCCTAACGTACACGGTGTACAGGGTCCTGAACGATTCCTTATTAAGATGTCGGAATGTTGTTCTGAGGTTTGCTAGGCGCCCATATGCTGCAGCAGTTATTTGGTTGATGTGCGCTTCAGGAGATGTGCCTGGTGTTATACTCACCCCAAGATCTTTTTCCTTGAGTGATGTTTGTAGTCTCTGGCCCCTAGACTGTACTCCGTCAGCAGTCTTCTTTGCCCTTCCCCAATCCTCATGACTTTGCACTTGGTGGGATTGAACTCCAGGAGCCAGTTGCTGGACCAGGTCTGCAGCCTATCCAGATCCCTTTGTAGTTCTGCCTGGTCTTCGATCGAATGAACTCTTCTCATCAACTTCACGTCATCTGCAAACAGGGACACCTCGGAGTTTATTCCTTCCGTCATGTCGTTCACAAATATCAGAAACAGCACTGGTCCTAGGACCGACCCCTGTGGGACCCCGCTGGTCACAGGTGCCCACTCTGACACCTCACCACGTACCATTACTCGCTGCTGTCTTCCTGACAAGTATTCCCTGATCCATTGCAGTGCCTTCCCTGTTATCCCTGCTTGGTCCTCCAGTTTTTGCACTAATCTCTTGTGTGGTACTGTGTCAAACGCCTTCTTGCAGTCCAAGAAAATGCAATCCACCCACCCCTCTCTCTCTTGTCTTACTGCTGTCACCATGTCATAGAACTCCAGTAGGTTTGTGACACAGGATTTCCCATCTCTGAAACCATGTTGGCTACTGGTGATGAGATCATTCCTTTCTAGGTGTTCCACCACTCTTCTCCTGATAATCTTCTCCATGACTTTGCATACTATACATGTCAGTGACACTGGTCTGTAGTTTAGTGCTTCATGTCTGTCTCCTTTTTTAAAGATTGGGACTACATTTGCTGTCTTCCATGCCTCAGGCAATCTCCCTGTTTCGATAGATGTATTGAATATTGTTGTTAGGGGTACACATAGCGCCTCTGCTCCCTCTCTCAGGACCCATGGAGAGATGTTATCTGGCCCCATTGCCTTTGAGGTATCTAGCTCACTCAGAAGCCTCTTCACTTCTTCCTCGGTTGTGTGTACTGTGTCCAGCACATGGTGGTGTACCCCACCTCTCTGTCTTTCTGGAGCCCCTTCTGTCTCCTCTGTGAACACTTCTTTGAATCTCTTGTTGAGTTCCTCACATACTTCACGGTCATTTCTTGTTGTCTCTCCTCCTTCCTTCCTTAGCCTGATTACCTGGTCCTTGACGGTTGTTTTCGTCCTGATGTGGCTGTATAAGAGCTTTGGGTCAGATTTGGCTTTTGCTGCTATGTCGTTTTCATATTGACGCTGGGCCTCCCTTCTTATCTGTGCATATTCGTTTCTGGCTCTACGACTGCTCTCCTTATTCTCCTGGGTCCTTTGCCTTCTATATTTCTTCCATTCCCTAGCACACTTGGTTTTTGCCTCCTTGCATCTTTGGGTGAACCATGGGCTCATCCTGGCTTTTTCATTATTCCTGTTACCCTTGGGTACAAACCTCTCCTCAGCCTCCTTGCACATTGTTGCTACATATTCCATCATCTCATTAACTGGCTTCCCTGCCAGTTCTCTGTCCCACTGAACCTCATTCAGGAAGTTCCTCATTCCTGTGTAGTCCCCTTTCCTGTAGTTTGGTTTCATTTGTCCTGGCCTTCCTGCTTCCCCCTCCACTTGTAGCTCTACTGTGTATTCGAAGCTCAAAACCACATGATCGCTGGCCCCAAGGGGTCTTTCATACGTGATGTCCTCAATATCTGCACTACTCAAGGTGAATACTAAGTCCAGTCTTGCTGGCTCATCCTCTCCTCTCTCTCTTGTAGTGTCCCTTACGTGTTGGTACATGAAGTTTTCCAGTACCACCTCCATCATCTTAGCCCTCCATGTATCTTGGCCCCCATGTGGCTCCAAGTTCTCCCATTCGATCTCCTTGTGGTTAAAGTCGCCCATGATCAGGAGCTTTGCCCTGCATGCATGAGCTCTTCTGGCCACTGCAGCCAGTGTGTCAACCATCGCTCTATTGTTCTCGTCATACTCTTGCCTTGGCCTCCTGCTGTTCTGTGGTGGGTTATACATCACTGCAATTATCACCTTGGGACCACCAGAGTGAAGCGTTCCCGCTATGTAATCACTTTCTACTCCGCTGTCTCCTCTCTCCAGCTCATCAAAATTCCATCGGTGTTTGATCAGCAATGCCACTCCTCCACCCCCCCTGTTCCTTCTGTCTTTTCTCAGGATCTGGTATCCCGCTGGAAAGATGGCATCTGTTATCATACCTGTAAGCTTGGTTTCTGTGATCGCTATAATGTCTGGTGATGCCTCTTTGACTCTTTCGTGCCACTCCTCCCACTTGTTTGTTATTCCATCAGCATTTGTGTACCATACCTTCAGTTTCCTTTCCAACACTGTGGTTTGGGGGGCCTGTGGGGGTGGGAGACCTGGTAGCATACTGTGGGATTCTATGGTTGGGGGTTGGGTGGAAGCTGTGGGTATGGATTGTATTGTGTGTTGGGATGGTGTGATAGGTTGTGGGGTTCTGAGGATAGTTGTGTGTGTGCTTGCCCTTGCTGCTCTGTTCTGCTCTGACTGACCTCTGCTGGTTCCATCTTTGTCTCCTTTCCTAGCTCCTTTCGCTTTTTTGTCCTCTCCCTCAGCTGCTGTCTCTCTGTTCGTGTTCTGTCTCTGTTTAGGAACACCTTCTTGTACTCTTCTGAGCTTTTCAACCGTGGTTTCTCTTGGAGGATCCTGTTCCACACTGCTTCTGTCCTGAGAATCAGCTTGATCGGTCGGTTTCTCCCCTTCAAGTACCCCCCTATTCTCTGAAAATTTACAATCTCATCCATGTCTTCTCCCCCTATTTCCGTGATAATTTTCTCAATCTCCTTTCTTTCTTCCTGCCGTCTTTCAGTGTGTGTCCTTTCCTCTCTCTCCCGAAGCCCATGGATAATCACTGATTTTGCCCTTTCCTCCTCCCATTGCTTCTCTCTCTGTGACTCTGGTTCCTGTCTGTATGTGGTCATTTTCTCCATTTTTTCCATTGGCTCTTGGTAGCATGGTTGTGCCTCAGCATTCAACCTATCTCCCTCCCCATCTGCACCCATCTGCTCTTCCCTTCCACTCCCTGGCCCTTCTTTGCAGGCTGATATGACCTTAGCATAATTCATATCTCCTTCCTTCCTGTTCAGCCTCTCAGCTTCGTATGGTATGTCTTCTCTGGTTACTACCCCGAGACTTGCTTCAGCCTGTTTACCTCAAATTCTAGGACCTTTACCCTGGCTACTGCAGTTTCGACTTGTGCCTCCCAATTCTTCGTCTCCTTCTCCAACCTCTTTTCCCATTTCACAGAGAGCTCTTTCTCCATTTTTTCAGAAAGCTCTCCTAATTTTCTCTCCCATTCTTGCTCTATCCTTTTCCACTGCTACTCCATCCATTCCTCCCTACCAGTACCATTGTCATCTGATCCCTGATTCCTGCCAGTCCCAACCATTTTTTTTTTTTTAGTGAAAGAGAGAGAGAAAGAAAAAAAAAAGGGGAGGAGAGAGTGAGAGAGAGAAGGGGAGCCTAGAAGGAGGGGAAAAGAAGGGTAAAAGGGGGAGAAAGTGAGAGAGAGGGAAAAGGTAAGAGAGAGGGGGGAGTGACAAGGGAGGAGAGAGAGAGAGAGAAAAAAGAAGAGGAAGAGAGAGAGGGAGAGAGAGAGAGGAAGAGAGAGAGTGAGAGGAAGAGAGAGAGGATGAGAGATAGAGAGAGATAGAGAGAGAGAGAGAGAGAGAGAGAGAGAGAGAGAGAGAGAGAGAGAGAGAGAGAGAGAGAGAGAGAGAGAGATAGAGAGATAGAGGAGGGAGAGAGATGGGGAGGGGAAAGGAAGGGTTATAGTGTCACTTCACAGGAAGGTGTGAAATCCTGTATATATGTGTGTTTGTGTGTGTGTGTGTGTGTGTGTGTGTGTGTGTGTGTGTGTGTGTGTGTGTGTGTGTGTGTGTGTGTGTGTGTGTGTGTGTGTGTGTGCTACAGCTATTCAAGTGCCTAACAACAGTACTATTCTCACCAAGTGTGCGTGCATATGTTTATGTAAACAGTCCTTATTTCCCACGTATGTACTACATATGTATTGTATATGTACCCGATCTCTTGATTCCCACTGTACTCTTATGCGCTTAAAATTACGTTCAAAAATTAATACACTAGGCTTCGCCTATATGCCGCTACCTCTAAATTCTATTAAATACCAGTAAATGCTGCTTATTCTAATTCTGATAGCTCGAGGAGAGTGACCCCCAATTCCAGCTAGAGACAGGTACTATTGACCCCATGCAACTCAAACTAGGTGAATATTACTTGCGGCTGGCAGTGGAGTAACGTTGAGGGTGTGTCCTGTCCCAGAAGTTGATGTTTGATGCTTCTCGGTAATTTTTCCACTAACTTCCTGTATGCACTATATTCTCTACCTCTTCTAATTTTTTCACTCACTCACTGTATTTACTGACACATCTATACATATCTCTTATCTCCCTGGTCTTGAGTCGCATTTATTCTTCGAATACTCCACTGCGTTATTATGGCAACACCATATAGGCCTGACACAACCGTTCACCCTTCCAACGGCCTCCAATAACATTCAGCCACTAATTTCTTTTGTTTTCTTTTCTGTGATCACTTATATTTCCTTTTTTCGGGGCCTAAGTGATTATACGCACTCTCATGCGTGCACACGCCTATATCCCACACTCTATTCCTTACGGCACAGTCAGAAATTACCACCAAAACACGAGCTCAAACCGCGTGACTCCTCCACAGGTGTGTACTCACCTAATTGTACTCACCTAATTGTGGTTGCAGGGGTCGAGACTCAGCTCCTGGCCCCGCCTCTTCACTGATCGCTACTGGATTCTCTCTCTCTCTGCTTCCTGAGCTTTGTCATACCTCTTCTTAAAACTATGTATGGTTCCTGCCTCCACTACTTCACTTGCTAGGCTATTCCACTTGCTGACAACTCTATGACTGAAGAAATACTTCCTAACGTCCCTGTGACTCGTCTGAGTCTTCAGCTTCCAGTTGTGACCCCTTGTCCCTGTGTCCCCTCTCTGGAACATCCTATCTCTGTCCACCTTGTCTATTCCCCGCAGTATCTTGTATGTCGTTATCATGTCTCCCCTGACCCTTCTGTCCTCCAGTGTCGTCAGTCCGATTTCCCTTAACCTTTCCTCGTACGACATTCCCTTGAGCTCTGGGACTAGCCTTGTTGCAAACCTTTGTACTTTCTCTAACTTCTTGACGTGCTTGACCAGGTGTGGGTTCCAGACTGGTGCTGCATACTCCAGTATGGGCCTAACATACACAGTGTACAGTGTCTTGAACGATTCCTTATTAAGGTATCGGAACGCTATTCTCAGGTTTGCCAGGCGCCCGTATGCTGCAGCGGTTATTTGGTTGATGTGTGCCTCCGGTGATGTGCTCGGTGTTATGGTCACCCCAAGGTCTTTCTCCCTGAGTGAGGTCTGTAGTCTTTGTCCACCTAGCCTATACTCTGTCTGCGGTCTTCTTTGCCCCTCCCCAATCTTCATGACTTTGCATTTGGCTGGATTGAATTCGAGAAGCCAGTTACTGGACCACATGTCCAGCCTCTCCAGGTCTCTTTGCAGTCCTGCCTCATCCTCGTCCGATTTAATTCTTCTCATCAACTTCACGTCATCTGCGAACAGGGACACTTCAGAGTCTATTCCTTCCATCATGTCGTTCACATATATCAAAAATAGCACTGGTCCTAGAACTCACCCCTGTGGGACCCCGCTCGTAACAGGAGCCCACTGTGATACCTCTTCACGTACCATGACTCGTTGCTGCCTCCCTGTCAGGTATTCCCTTATCCATTGCAGTGCCCTTCCTTTTACGTGTGCCTGATCCTCCAGCTTCTGCACTAATCTCTTGTGGGGAACTGTGTCAAAGGCCTTCCTGCAGTCTAGGAAAACGCAATCTACCCAACCCTCTCTCTCGTGTCTTACTTCTGTTACCTTGTCATAAAACTCCAGGAGGTTTGTGATACAAGATTTGCCTTCCATGAACCCATGCTGGTTTTCATTTATAATCTTGTTCCTTTCCAGGTGTTCGACCACTCTCCTCCTAATAATCTTCTCCATGACTTTGCACACAATACATGTCAGAGACACAGGTCTGTAGTTTAGTGCCTCGTTTCTGTTTCCTTTCTTAAATATGGGGACTACATTAGCTGTCTTCCATTTCTCAGGTAGTTGCCCAGTTTCAAGGGATGTGTTGAAGATTGTGGTTAGAGGGACACACAGCATCTCTGCTCCTTCTCTAAGGACCCATGGGGAGATGTTGTCCGGTCCCATCGCCTTTGAGGTGTCAAGGTCACTTAAGAGCTTCTTCACCTCCTCCTCAGTTGTTCGTATGTCATCCAACACTTGTTGGTATATTCCCTCTTGATGTTCCCTTCTGTTCTGTCTCCCCACAGCCCTTCCTGTCTCTACTGTAAAAACTTCCTTAAATCTCCTGTTCAGCTCCTCACATACCTCCTGATCATTTCTTGTGAGTTCTCCACCTTCTGTCCTTAATCTGATCACCTGGTCTTTGACTGTTGTCTTCCTCCTGATGTGGCTATACAACAGTTTCGGGTCAGTCTTGATTCTCGATGCTATGTCATTTTCATACTGTCGCTGGGCCTCCCTCCTTACCTGTGCGTACTCATTCCTGGCTCTGCGACTGATCTCCCTATTTTCGTGTGTTCTCTGCCTTCTGTACTTTTTCCATGTGTGAGTGTACATGTGTACACACGTGTGTGACTGTATGTATGCCCCTCATGTGTACACATGTGTGTGACTGTATGTCTGTCCCTCATGTCTACACATGTGTGTGACTGTATGTATGCCCCTCATGTGTACACATGTGTGTGACTGTATGCCTGCCCCTCATTTGTACACATGTGTGTGACTGTATGTCTGTCCCTCATGTGTTCACATGTGTGTGACTGTATGTCTGCCCCTCATGTGAACACATGTGTGTGACTGTATGTCTGTCCCTCATGTGTACACATGTGTGTGACTGTATGTCTGCCCCTCATGTGTACACATGTGTGTGACTGTATGTCTGCCCCTCATGTGTACACATGTGTGTGACTGTATGTCTGCCCCTCATGTGTACACATGTGTGTGACTGTATGTCTGCCCCTCATGTGTACACATGTGTGTGACTGTATGTCTGTCCCTCATGTCTACACGTGTGTGACTGTATGTCTGCCCCTCATGTGTACACATGTGTGTGACTGTATGTCTGCCCCTCATGTGTACACATGTGTGTGACTGTATGTCTGCCCCTCATGTGTACACATGTGTGTGACTGTATGTCTGCCCCTCATGTGTACACATGTGTGTGACTGTAAGTCTGTCCCTCATGTGTACACATGAGAGTGACTGTATGTCTGCCCCTCATGTGTACACATGTGTGTGAGTGTATGTCTGTCCCTCATGTGTTCACAGGTGTGTGACTGTATGTCTGCCCCTCATGTCTACACATGTGTGTGACTGTAGGTCTGTCCCTCATGTGTACACATGTGTGTGACTGTATGTCTGCCCCTCATGTGTACACATTTGTGTGACTGTATGTCTGCCCCTCATGTGTACACATGTGTGTGACTGCATGTCTGTCCCTCATGTGTACACATGTGTGTGACTGCGTGTCTGTCCCTCATGTGTACACATGTGTGTGACTGTATGTCTGCCCCTCATGTGTACACATGTGTGTGACTGTATGTCTGCATCTCATATGTACACATGTGTGTGACTGTATGTCTGCCCCTCATATGTACACATGTGTGTGACTGTATCTCTGACTCTCATGTGAACACATGTGTGTGACTGTATGTCTGCCCCTCATATGTACACATGTTTGTGACTGTATGTCTGCCTCTCAGGTGCACACATGTGTGTGACTGTATGTCTGCCCCTCATATGTACACATGTGTGTGACTGTATGTCTGGCACTCATATGTACACATGTGTGTGACTGTATGTCTGCCTCTCATGTGTACACATGTGTGTGACTGTATGTCTGCCCCTCATATGTACACATGTGTGTGACTGTATGTCTGCCCCTCATATGTACACATGTGTGTGACTGTATGTCTGCCACTCATATGTACACATGTGTGTGACTGTATGTCTGCCTCTCATGTGTACACATGTGTGTGACTGTATGTCTGCCCCTCATATGTACACATGTGTGTGACTGTATGTCTGCCGCTCACATGTACACATGTGTGTGACTGTATGTCAGCCCCTCATATGTACATATGTGTGTGACTGTATGTCTGCCTCTCATGTGTACACATGTGTGTGACTGTATGTCTGCACCTCATATGTACACATGTGTGTGACTGTATGTCTGCCCGTCACATGTACACATGTGTGTGACTGTATGTCTGCTCCTCATATGTACACATGTGTGTGACTGTATGTCTGCCCCTCATAAGTACACATGTGTGACTGTATATCTGCCCCTCATATGTACACATGTGTGTGACTGTATGTCTGCCCCTCATATGTACACATGTGTGTGACTGTATGTCTGCCCCTCATGTGTACACATGTGTGTGACTGTATGTCTGCCGCTCATATGCAAACATGTGTGTGACTGTATGTCTGCCCCTCATGTGTACACATGTGTGTGACTGTATGTCTGCCGCTCATATGCACACATGTGTGTGACTGTATGTCTGCCCCTCATGTGCACACATGTGTGTGACTATATATCTGCCCCTCATATGTACTCATGTGTGTTACTGTATGTCTGCCCCTCATGTGTACACATGTGTGTTACTGTATGTCTGCCCCTCATGTGTACACATGTGTATGACTGTATGTCCGCCCCTCATGTGTACACATGTGTATGACTGTATGTTTGCCCCTCATGTGTACACATGTGTGTGACTGTATGTCTGCCCCTCATGTGAACAGATGTGTGTGACTGTATGTCTGCAACTCATGTGTACACATGTGTGTGACTGTATGTCTGCCCCCTCATGTGTACACATGTGTGTGACTGCATGTCTGCCCCTCATGTGTACACATGTGTATGACTGTATTTCTGCCCCTCATGTGTACACATGTGTGTGACAGTATGTATGTCCCTCATGTGAACACATGTGTGTGATTGTATATCTGCCCCTCAAGTGTACACATGTGTGTGACTATATGTCTGCCCCTCCTGTGTACACATGTGTGACTGTATATCTGCCCCTCATGTGTACACATGTGTGTGACTGTATGTCTGCCCCTCATGTGTACACATGTGTGTGACTGTATGTATGTCCCTCATGTGTACACATGTGAGTGACTGTATGTCTGCCCCTCATGTGTACACATGTGTGTGACTGAATGTCAGTAACTCATGTGTTCACATGTGTGTGACTGTATGTCTGCCCCTCATGTGTACACATGTGTGACTGTAGGTCTGTCCCTCATATGTACACATGTGTGTGACTGTATGTCTGCCCCTCATGTGTACACATGTGTGTGACTGTATGTCTGCCCCTCATGTGTACACATGTGTGTGACTGTATGTCCGTCCCTCATGTGTTCACATGTGTGTGACTGTATGTCTGTCCCTCATGTGTACACATGTGTGTGACTGTATGTCTGCCCCTCATATGTACACATGTGTGTGACTGTATATCTGCCCCACATATGTACACATGTGTGTGACTGAATATCTGCCCCTCATATGTACACATGTGTGTGACTGTATGTCTGCCCCTCATATGTACACATGTGTGACTGTATGTCTGCCCCTCATATGTACACATGTGTGTGACTGTATGTCTGCCCTTCATGTGTACACATGTGTGTGACTGTATGTCTGCCCCTCACATGTACACATGTGTGTGACTGTATGTCTGCCCCTCATGTGTACACATGTGTGTGACTGTATGTCTGCCCCTCATGTGTACACATGTGTGTGACTGTATGTCTGCCCCTCATATGTACACATATGTGTTACTGTATGTCTGCCCCTCACGTGTACACATGTGTGTTACTGTATGTCTGCCCCTCATGTGTACACATGTGTATGACTGTATGTCTGCCCCTCATGTGTACACATGTGTATGACTGTATGTATGCCCCTCATGTGTACACGTGTGTGACTGTGTGTATGTCCCTCATGTGAACACATGTGTGTGACTGTATGTCTGCCCCTCATGTGTACACATGTGTGACTATATGTCTGCCCCTCATGTGAACACATGTGTGTGACTGTATGTCTGCCCCTCATGTGTACACATGTGTATGACTGTATATCTGTCCCTCATGTGTACACATGTGTGTGACTGTATGTCTGCCCCTCATGTGTACACATGTGTGTGACTGTATGTCTGTCCCTCATGTGTTCACATGTGTGTGACTGTATGTCTGCCCCTCATGTGTACACATGTGTGTGACTGTATGTCTGTCACTCATGTGTACTCATGTGTGTGACTGTATGTCTGCCCCTCATGTGTACACATGTGTGTCACTGTATGTCTGTCCCTCATGTGTACACATGTGTGTGACTGTATATCTGCCCATCATATGTACACATGTGTGTGACTGTATGTCTGCCCCTCATATGTACACATGTGTGTGACTGTATGTCTTGCTCTCATGTGTTCACATGTGTGTGACTGTATGTCTGCCACTCATGTGTACACATGTGTGTGACTGTATGTCTGTCCTTCATGTGTACAAATGTGTGTGACTGTATGTCTGCCCCTCATGTGTACACATGTGTGTGAGTGTATGTCTGCCCCTCATGTGTACACATGTGTGTGACTGTATATATGCCCCTCATATGTACACATGTGTATGACTGTATGTCTGCCCCTCATATGTACACATGTGTGTGACTGTATGTCTGCCCCTCATATGTACACATGTGTGACTGTATGTCTGCCCCTCATATGTACACATGTGTGTGACTGCATGTCTGCACCTTATATGTACACATGTGTGACTGTATGTCTGCCCCTCATATGTACACATGTGTGTGACTGTATGTCTGCCCCTCATATGTACACATGTGTGTTACTGTATGTCTGCCCCTCACGTGTACACATGTGTGTGACTGTATGTATGTCCCTCATGTGTACACAAGTGTGTGACTGTATGTCTGCCTCTCATGTGTACACATGTGTGTGACTGTATGTCTGCCCCTCATGTCTACACATGTGTGTTACTGTATGTCTGCCCCTCTTGTGTACACATGTGTGTTACTGTATGTCTGCCCCTCATGTGTACACATGTGTGTGACTGTATGTCTGCCCCTCATGTCTACACATGTGTGTTACTGTATGTCTGCCCCTCTTGTGTACACATGTGTGTGACTGTATGTCTGCCCTTCATGTGTACACATGTGTGCGTCTGTATGTCTGCCGCTCATGTGTACACATGTGTGTGACTGTATGTGAGCCCCTCATGTGTACAAATGTGTGTTACTGTATATCTGCCCCTCATGTGTACACATGTGTGTTACTGTATGTCTGTCCATCGTGTGTACACATGTGTGTGACTGTATGTCTGCCCTTCATGTGTACACATGTGTGTGACTGTATGTCTGCTCTTCATGTGTACACATGTGTGTTACTGTATGTCTGCCCGTCATGTGTACACATGTGTGTTACTGTATGTCTGTCCCTCATGTGTACACATGTGTGTTACTGTATGTCTGTCCCTCATGTGTACACATGTGTGTTACTGTATGTCTGCCCCTCATGTGTACACATGTGTGTTACTGTATGTCTGCCCCTCATGTGTACACATGTGTGTGACTGTATGTCTGCCCCTCATGTGTACACATGTGTGTTGCTGTATGTCTGCCCCTCATGTGTACACATGTGTGTGACTGTATGTCTGCCCCTCATATGTACACATGTTTGAGACTGTATGTCTGCCCCTCATGTGTACACATGTGTGTTACTGTATGTCTGTCCCTCATGTGTACACATGTGTGTTACTGTATGTCTGTCTCTCAGGTGTACACATGTGTGTGAGTGTATGTCTGCCCCTCATATGTACACATGTTTGTGACTGTATGTCTGACTCTCAGGTGTACACATGTGTGTGACTGTATGTCTGCCCCTCATATGTACACATGTGTGTGACTGTAAGTCTGCCACTCATATGTACACATGTGTGTGACTGTATGTCTGCCTGTCATGTGTACATATGTGTGTGGCTGTATGTCTGCCCCTCATATGTACACATGTGTGTGACTGTATGTCTGCCGCTCATATGTACACATGTGTGTGACTGTAGGTCAGCCACTCATATGTACACATGTGTGTGACTGTATGTCTGCCTCTCATGTGTACACATGTGTGTGACTGTATGTCTGCCCCTCACATGTACACATGTGTGTGACTGTATGTCTGCCTCGTATGTACACATGAGTGTGACTGTATGTCTGCCCCTCATATGTACACATGTGTGTGACTGTATGTCTGCCCCACATATGTACACATGTGTGTGACTGTATATCTGCCCCTCATATGTACACATGTGTGTGACTGTATGTCTGCCCCTCATATGTACACATGTGTGACTGTATGTCTGCCCCTCATATGTACACATGTGTGTGACTGTATGTCTGCCATTCATGTGTATACGTGTGTGACTGAATGTCTGCCACTCACATGTACACATGTGTGTGACTGTATATCTGCCCCTCATGTGTACACATGTGTGTGACTGTATGTCTGCCCCTTATGTGTACACATGTGTGTGACTGTATGTCTGCCCCTCATATGTACACATATGTGTTACTGTATGTCTGCCCCTCATGTGTACACATGTGTGTTACTGTATGTCTGCCCCTCATGTGTACACATGTGTATGACTGTATGTCTGCCCCTCATGTGTACACATGTGTATGACTGTATGTATGCCCCTCATGTGTACACATGTGTGTGACTGTGTATGTCCCTCATGTGAACACATGTGTGTGACTGTATGTCTGCCCCTCATGTGTACACATGTGTGACTATATGTCTGCCCCTCATGTGAACACATGCGTGTGACTGTATGTCTGCCCCTCACGTGTACACATGTGTATGACTGTATGTCTGTCCCTCATGTGTACACATGTGTGTGACTGTATGTCTGCCCCTCATGTGTACACATGTGTGTGACTGTATGTCTGTCCCTCATGTGGTCACGTGTGTGTGACTGTATGTCTGCCCCTCATGTGTACACATGTGTGTCACTGTATGTCTGTCCCTCATGTGTACACATGTGTGTGACTGTATATCTGCCCATCATATGTACACATGTGTGTGACTGTATGTCTGCCCCTCATATGTACACATGTGTGTGACTGTATGTCTGCCGCTCATATGTACACATGTGTGTGACTGTAGGTCAGCCACTCATATGTACACATGTGTGTGACTGTATGTCTGCCTCTCATGTGTACACATGTGTGTGACTGTATGTCTGCCCCTCACATGTACACATGTGTGTGACTGTATGTCTGCCTCGTATGTACACATGAGTGTGACTGTATGTCTGCCCCTCATATGTACACATGTGTGTGACTGTATGTCTGCCCCACATATGTACACATGTGTGTGACTGTATATCTGCCCCTCATATGTACACATGTGTGTGACTGTATGTCTGCCCCTCATATGTACACATGTGTGACTGTATGTCTGCCCCTCATATGTACACATGTGTGTGACTGTATGTCTGCCATTCATGTGTATACGTGTGTGACTGAATGTCTGCCACTCACATGTACACATGTGTGTGACTGTATATCTGCCCCTCATGTGTACACATGTGTGTGACTGTATGTCTGCCCCTTATGTGTACACATGTGTGTGACTGTATGTCTGCCCCTCATATGTACACATATGTGTTACTGTATGTCTGCCCCTCATGTGTACACATGTGTGTTACTGTATGTCTGCCCCTCATGTGTACACATGTGTATGACTGTATGTCTGCCCCTCATGTGTACACATGTGTATGACTGTATGTATGCCCCTCATGTGTACACATGTGTGTGACTGTGTATGTCCCTCATGTGAACACATGTGTGTGACTGTATGTCTGCCCCTCATGTGTACACATGTGTGACTATATGTCTGCCCCTCATGTGAACACATGCGTGTGACTGTATGTCTGCCCCTCACGTGTACACATGTGTATGACTGTATGTCTGTCCCTCATGTGTACACATGTGTGTGACTGTATGTCTGCCCCTCATGTGTACACATGTGTGTGACTGTATGTCTGTCCCTCATGTGGTCACGTGTGTGTGACTGTATGTCTGCCCCTCATGTGTACACATGTGTGTCACTGTATGTCTGTCCCTCATGTGTACACATGTGTGTGACTGTACATCTGCCCATCATATGTACACATGTGTGTGACTGTATGTCTGCCCCTCATATGTACACATGTGTGTGACTGTATGTCTGCCCCTCATGTGTACACATGTGTGTGACTGTATGTCTCACTCATGTGTACTCATGTGTGTGACTGTATGTCTGCCCCTCATGTGTACACATGTGTGTCACTGTATGTCTGTCCCTCATGTGTACACATGTGTGTGGCTGTATATCTGCCCATCATATGTACACATGTGTGTGACTGTATGTCTGTCCCTCATGTGTTCACATGTGTGTGACTGTATGTCTGCCACTCATGTGTACACATGTGTGTGACTGTATGTCTGTCCTTCATGTGTACACATGTGTGTGACTGTATGTCTGCCCATCATGTGTACATATGTGTGTGAGTGTATGTCTGCCCCTCATGTGTACACATGTGTGTGACTGTATATCTGCCCCTCATATGTACACATGTGTGTGACTGTATGTCTGCCCCTGATATGTACACAATTGTGACTGTATGTCTGCCCCTCATGTACACATGTGTGTGACTGTATGCCTGCCCCTCATGTGTACACATGTGTGACTGTATGCCTGCCCCTCATGTGTACACATGTGTGTGACTGTATGCCTGCCCCTCATGTGTACACATGTGTGTGACTGTATGCCTGCCCCTCATGTGTACACATGTGTGTGACTGTATGCCTGCCCCTCATGTGTACACATGTGTGTTACTGTATGTCTGCCCCTCACGTGTACACATGTGTGTGACTGTATGTCTGCCCCTCATGTGTACACATGTGTGTGACTGTATGTCTGCCCCTCATGTGTACACATGTGTGTGACTGTATGTCTGTCCCTCATGTGTACACATGTGTGTGACTGTATGTCTGCCCCTCATGTGTACACATGTGTGTGACTGTATGTCTGCCCCTTATGTGTACACATGTGTGTGACTGTATGTCTGTCCCTCATGTGTACACATGTGTGTGACTGTATGTCTGCCCCTCATGTGTACACATGTGTGTGACTGTATGTCTGCTCCTCATGTGTACACATGTGTGTGACTGTATGTCTGCTCCTCATGTGTACACATGTGTGTGACTGTATGTCTGCCCCTTATATGTACACATCTGTGTGACTGTATGTCTGCCACTCATGTGTACACATGTGTGTGACTGTATGTCTGCCCCTCATGTGTACACATGTGTGTTACTGTATGTCTGCCCCTCATGTGTACATATGTGTGTTACTGTATGTCTGCCCCTCATGTGTACACATGTGTGTGACTGTATGTCTGCCCCTCATGTCTACACATGTGTGTTACTGTATGTCTGCCCCTCTTGTGTACAAATGTGTGTGACTGTATATCTGCCCTTCATGTGTACACATGTGTGTGTCTGTATGTCTGCCCCTCATGTGTACACATGTGTGTGACTGTATGTGTGCCCCTCATGTGTACACATGTGTGTGACTGTATGTCTGCCCCTCATGTGTACACATGTGTGTGACTGTATGTCTGCCCCTCATGTGTACAAATGTGTGTTACTGTATATCTGCCCCTCATGTGTACACATATGTGTTACTGTATGTCTGCCCCTCATGTGTACACATGTGTGTTACTGTATGTCTGCCCCTCATGTGTACACATGTGTGTGACTATGTCTGCCCCTCATGTGTACACATGTGTGTTACTGTATGTCTGCCCCTCATGTGTACACATGTGTGTTACTGTATGTCTGCCCCTCATGTGTACACATGTGTGTTACTGTATGTCTGCCCCTCATATGTACACATGTGTGTGACTGTATGTCTGCCCCTCATGTGTACACATGTGTGTTACTGTATGTCTGCCACTCATTTGTACACATGTGTGTGACTGTATGTCTGCCACTCATGTGTACACATGTGTGTAACTGTATGTCTGCCCCTCATGTGTACACATGTGTGTGACTGTATGTCTGCCACTAATGTGTACACATGTGTGTACCTGTATGTCTGCCCCTCATGTGTACACATGTGTGTACCTTTACGTGTGCCCCTCATGTGTGCACATGTGTGTACCTGTATGTCTGCCCCTCATGTGTACACATGTGTGTGACTGTATGTCTGCCACTCATGTGTACACATGTGTGTACCTGTATGTCTGCCCCTCATGTGTGCACATGTGTGTATCTGTATGTCTGCCCCTCATGTGTACACATGTGTGTTACCAGAGCAAATATGAGAGAGTTGGTTGTAGACACATTACAGGTGTGTCCTCACTACTCTCTCTCTTACCTACTCTCAACACCTCATTTCCCACACTAGGGTTGTAACACAGCTCCGTGCCCCGTGGCCTGGTCGCTAAAGCTCTCGCTTAACAAGGTGAGGGGACCGGGTTCGATTCCCGGAGAGGGTAGAAACATTAGGCGTGTTTCCACACACCGGATGTCTATGTTCGCCCATCAGTAAAATGGGTACCTCGGTGTTAGTGGACTATTGTGGGTGGCATCCTGGGTGTTAGTGGACTGGTGTGGGTCACATCCCGGGTGTTATTGGACTGGTGTGGGTCACATCCTGGGTGTTAGTGGACTGGTGTGGGTCACATCCTGGGTGTTAGTGGACTGGTGTGGGTCACATCCTGGGTGTTAGTGGACTGGTGTGGGTTGCATCCTGGGTGTTAGTGGACTGGTGTGGGTTGCATCCTGGGTGTTAGTGGACTGGTGTGGGTCACCTCCTGTGTGTTAGTGGAGTGGTGTGGGTCACATCCTGGGTGTTAGTGGACTGGTGTGTGGCACATCCTGTGTGTTAGTGGACTGGTGTGGGTCACATCCTGGGTTTTAGTGGACAGGTGTGGGTCACATCCTTGGTCTTAGAGCACTGGAGTGGTTCACATCCTGGATCTTAGTGGACTGGTGTGTGTAACATCCTGGGTGCTAGAGGACTTGTGTCTGTCACGTCCTGGGTGTTAGTGGATTGGTGTGGGTCACATCCTGGGTGCTAGTGGACTGGTGTGGGTCACATCCTGGGTGTTAGTGGACTGGTGTGGGTCACATCCTGGGTGTTAGTGGACTGGTGTGGGTCACATCCTGGGTGTTAGTGGACTGGTGTGGGTCACATCCTGGGTGTTAGTGGACTGGTGTGGGTCACATCCTGGGTGTTAGTGGACTGGTGTGGGTCACATCCTGGGTGTTAGTGGACTGGTGTGGGTCACATCCTGGGTGTTAGTGGACTGGTGTGGGTCACATCCTGGTTGTTAGTGGACTGGTGTGGGTCACATTCTGTGTGTTAGTGGACTGGTGTGGGTCACATCCTGGGTGTTAGTGGACTGGTGTGGGTCACATCCTGGGTGTTAGTGGACTGGTGTGGGTCACATCCTGGGTGTTAGTGGACTGGTGTGGGTCACATCCTGGGTGTTAGTGGACTGGTGTGGGTCACATCCTGGGTGTTAGTGGACTGGTGTGGGTCACATCCTGGGTGTTAGTGGACTGGTGTGGGTCACATCCTGGGTGTTAGTGGACTGGTGTGGGTTGCATCCTGGTTGTTAGTGGACTGGTGTGGGTCACATCCTGGGTGTTAGTGGACTGGTGTGGGTCACATCCTGGGTGTTAGTGGACTGGTGTGGGTTGCATCCTGGGTGTTAGTGGACTGGTGTGGGTCACATCCTGGGTGTTAGTGGACTGGTGTGGGTTACATCCTGGGTCTTAGTGGACTTGTGTGGGTCACATCCTGGGTGTTAGTGGACTGGTGTGGGTCATATCCTGTGTGTTAGTGGACTGGAGTCGGTTACATCCTTGTTGTTAGTGGACTGGTGTGGGTCACATCCTGGGTGTTAGTGGACTTGTGTGGTCACGTCCTGGGTGTTAGTGGACTGGTGCGGGTTACATCCTGGGTGTTAGTGGACTGGTGTGGGTCACATCCTGGGTGTTAGTGGACTGGTGTGGGTCACATCCTGGGTGTTAGTGGACTGGTGTGGGTCACATCCTGGGTGTTAGTGGACTGGTGTGGGTCACATTCTGGGTGTTAGTGGACTGGTGTGGGTCACATCCTGGGTGTTAGTGGACTGGTGTGGGTCACATCCTGGGTGTTAGTGGACTGGTGTGGGTCACATCCTGGGTGTTAGTGGACTGGTGTGGGTCACATCCTGGGTGTTAGTGAACTGGTGTGGGTCACATCCTGGGTGTTAGTGGACTTGTGTGGGTCGCATCCTGGGTGTTAGTGGACTGGTGTTGGTCACATCCTGGGTGTTAGTGGACTGGTGTGGGTCACATCCTGGGTGTTAGTGGACTGGTGTGGGTCACATCCTGGGTGTTAGTGGACTGGTGTGGGTCACATCCTGGGTGTTAGTGGACTGGTGTGGGTCGCATCCTGGGTGTTAGTGGACTGGTTTGGGTCGCATCCTGGGTGTTAGTGAACTGGTGTGGGTCACATCCTGGGTGTTAGTGGACTGGTGTGGGTCACATCCTGGGTGTTAGTGACTGGTGTGGGTCGCATCCTGGGACAAAACTGACCTAATTTGCGGGAAATGCTCAGCATAACAAGGGACTTTCTATATAGTAGTATGTTACTGATGTCAGCTATGGTCTGTATACCTTGTACATGTACTGGTATACCTTGTACATGTACTGGTATACCTTGTACATGTACTGGTATACCTTGTACATGTACTGGTATACCTTGTACATGTACTGGTATACCTTGTACATGTACTGGTATACCTTGTACATGTACTGGTATACCTTGTACATGTACTGGTATACCTTGTACATGTACTGGTATACCTTGTACATGTACTGATATACCTTGTACATGTACTGGTATACCTTGTACATGTACTGACATACCTTGTACATGCACTGGTATACCCTGTACTGCACTGGTATGCCTTGTACATGTACTGGTATACCTTGTACATGTACTGACATACCTTGTACATGCACTGGTATACCCTGTACTGCACTGGTATGCCTTGTACATGTACTGGTATACCTTGTGCATGTACTGGTATACCTTGTACATGCACTGGTATACCTTGTACATGTACTGGTATGCCTTGTACATGTACTGGTATACCTTGTACATGTACTGGTATACCTTGTACATATATTGGTATATCTTGTACATGTACTGGTATACCTTGTACATGTACTGGTATATCTTGTATATGTACTGGTATACCTTGTACATGTACTGGTATACCTTGTACATGTACTGGTATAACTTGTACATTCACTGGTATACCTTGCACATGTACTGGTATAACTTGTACATGTACTGGTATACCTTTTACATGTACTGGTATACCTTGAACATGTACTGGTATACGTTGTACATTTACTGGTATACCTTTTACATGTACAGGTATACCTTGTACATGTACTGGTATACCTTGTACATGTACAGGTATACCTTGCACATGTACTGGTATACCTTGTAATTGTACTGGTATACCTTGTACATGTACTGGTATACCTCGTACATGTACTGGTATACCTCGTACATGTACTGGTATACCTAGTACATGTACTGGTATGCCTTGTACATGTACAGGTATACCTTGTACATGTACTGGTATACCTTGTATATGTACTGGTATACCTTGTACTTGTACTGGTATACCTTGTACATGTACTGGTATACATTGTACATGTATAGGTATACCTTGTACATGTACTGGTATACCTTGTACATGTACTGGTATACCTTGTACATGTACTGGTATACCTTGTACATGTACTGGTATACCTTGTACATGCACTGGTATACCTTGTACATGTACTGGTATACCTTGTACATGTACTGGTATACCTTGTACATGTACTGCTATACCTTGTACATGTACTGTTATACATTGTACATGTGCTGGTATGCCTTGTACATGTTCTGGTATACCTTGTAAATGTACTGGTATACCTTGTACATGTACTGGTATACCTTGTACATGTACTGGTATACCTTGTACATGTATAGGTATACCTTGTACATGTACTGGTATACCTTGTACATGTACTGGTGTACCTTGTACATGTACTGGTATAACTTGTACATGTACTGGTATACCTTGTACATGTACTGACATACCTCATACATGTACTGGTATACCTCGTACATGTACTGGTATACTTTGTACATGTACTTGTATACTTTTTACATGTACAGGTATACCTTGTACATGTAATGGTATACCTTGTACATGTACTGGTATACCTTGTACATATACTTGTATACCTTGTACATGTACAGGCATACCTTGTACATGTACTGGTATACCTTGTACATGTACTTGTATACCTTGTGCATGTACAGGTATACCTTGTACATGTACTGGTATACCTTGTACATGTACTGGTATACCTTGTACATTTACTGGTATACCTTGTACATGTACTGGTATACCTTGTACATGTACTGGTATACCTTGTACATGTACTGGTATAACTTGTGCATGTACTGGTATACCTTGTACATGTACTGGTATACCTTGTACATGTACTGGTATACCTTGTAACTGTACTGGTATACCTTGTACATGTACTGGTATACCTCGTACATGTACTAGTATACCTTGTACATGTACTGGTATACCTTGTACATGTACTGGTATACCTTGTACATGTACTGGTATACCTCGTACATGTACTGGTATACCTTGTACATGTACTGGTATACCTTGTACACGTACTAGTATACCTCGTACATGTACTGGTATACCTTGTACATGTACAGGTATACCTTGTACATGTACTGGTATACCTCGTACATATACTGGTATACCTTGTACATGTACTGGTATGCCTTGTACATGTACTGGTATACCTTGTACATGTACTGGTATACCTTGTACATGTACTGGTATACCTTGTACATGTACTGGTATACCTTTTACATGTACTGGTATACCTTGTACATGTACAGGTATACCTTGTACATGTACAGGTATACCTTGTACATGTACTGGTATACCTTGTACATGTACTGGTATACCTTGTACATGTACTGGTATACCTTGTACATGTACTGGTATACCTTGTACATGTACTGGTATACCTTGTACATGTACTGGTATACCTTGTACATGTACTGGTATACCTTGTACATGTACTGGTGTACCTTGTACATGTACTGGTATACCTTGTACATGTACTGGTATACCTTGTACATGTACAGGTATACCTTGTACATGTACAGGTATACCTTGTACATGTACTGGTATACCTTGTACATGTACTGGTATACCTTGTACATGTACTGGTATACCTTGTACATGTACTGGTATACCTTGTACATGTACTGGTATACCTTGTACATGTACTGGTATACCTTGTACATGTACTGGTATACCTTGTACATGTACTGGTATACCTTGTACATGTACTGGTATACCTTGTACATGTACTGGTATACCTTGTACATGTACTGGCATACCTTGTACATGTACTGGTATACCTTGTACATGTACTGGTATACCTTGTACATGTACTGGTATACCTTGTACATGTACTGGTATACCTTGTACATGTACTGGTATACCTTGTACATGTACTGGTATACCTTGTACATGTACTGGTATACCTTGTACATGTACTGGTATACCTTGTACATGTACTGGTATACCTTGTACATGTACTGGTATACCTTGTACATGTACTGGTGTACCTTGTACATGTACTGGTATACCTTGTACATGTACTGGTATACCTTGTACATGTACTGGTATACCTTGTACATGTACTGGTATACCTTGTACATGTACTGGTATACCTTGTACATGTACTGGTATACCTTGTACATGTACTGGTATACCTTGTACATGTACTGGTAGAAATATAATTACATTATTATTAATATTATTATTATTATTTTTATTTTTATTATTATTATTATTATTATTATTATTATTATTATTATTATTAAGGTTCTAACAGAGCTCTAGGTTCTCTCAGAGTTTCTCTAAGATTCTTTAAAGGTTCTAAGGTTCTATGTGGGTTCTAACAAGGTTCTGAGGTTCTATTAGGATTCTAAGTTCTTTTCAGGATTCTAAGGTTCTATCAAGGTTCTAAGGGTCCTTCAGGGTTCTACAGTTCTCTCAGGGTTCTAAGGTTCTCTCAGGGTTCTAACAGCGTTCAAAGATTCTCTTAGCATTCGAAGGTTCTCTCAGCGATCCAAGGTTCTATCAGGGTTCTAACAGGGTTCAAAGATTCTCTTAGGGTTCTAAGGCCCTCTCAGGATTCTAAGGTTCTATCAAGGTTCTAGCAGAGTTCAAAGATTCTCTCAGGGTTCTAAGGTTCTCTCAGGGTTCTATGGTTCTATCAGTCTTCTATGGTTCTATCAGGGTTCTATGGTTCTATCAGGGTTCTAAAAGAGTTCAAATATTCTCTCAGGGTTCTAAGGTTCTCTCAGGGTTCTAAGGTTCTATCAGGGTTCTAACAGAGTTCAAAGATTCTCTCATGGTTCTAAGGTTCTATCAGGGTTCTAACAGAGTTCAAAGATTCTCTCATGGTTCTAAGGTTCTATCAGGGTTATATGGTTCTATCAGGGTTCTAAGGTTCTATCAGAGTTCTATGGCTTTATCAGGATTCTAAGATTCTATCAGGGTTCTATGGTTCTATCAGGGTTCTAAGGTTCTATCAGTGTTCTATGGTTCTATCAGGGTTCTAAGGTTCTATCAGGGTTCTATGGTTATATCAGGGTTCTAAGGTTCTATCAGGGTTCTATGGTTCTATCAAGGTTCTAAGGTTCTATCAGGGGTTTATGGTTCTATCAGGGTTCTAAGGTTCTATTAGGCTTCTATGGTTCTATCAGGCTTCTAAGGTTCTATCAGGGTTCTATGGTTCTATCAGGGTTCTAAAAGAGTTCAAGGATTCTCCCAGGGTTCTAAGGTTCTATCAGGGTTCTATGGTTCTTTCAGGGTTCTAAGGTTCTATCAGGATTCTAAGGTTCTATCAGGGCTCTAACAGAGTTTAAAGATTCTCTCAGGGTTCTAAGGTTCTCTCAGGGTTCAATGGTTCTATCATTGTTCTAAGGTTCTATCAGGGTTCTAAAAGAGTTCAAATATTCTCTCAGGGTTCTAAGGTTCTCTCAGGGTTCTAAGGTTCTATCAGGGTTCTAAGAGAGTTGAAAGATTCTCTCATGGTTCTAAGGTTTTATCGGAGTTATATGGTTCTCTCAGGGTTCTAAGGTTCTATCAGAGTTCTATGGCTTTATCAGGATTCTAAGATTCTATCAAGGTTCTATGGTTCTATCAGGGTTCTAAGGTTCTATCAGTGTTCTATGGTTCTATCAGGGTTCTAAGGTTCTGTCAGGGTTCTATGGTTATATCAGGGTTCTAAGGTTCTATCAGGGTTCTATGGTTCTATCAAGGTTCTAAGGTTCTGTCAGGGTTTTATGGTTCTATCAGGGTTCTAAGGTTCTATCAGAGTTCTAAGGTTCTATCAGGGTTCTATGGTTCTATCAGGTTTCTAAGGTTCTATCAGGGTTCTATGGTTTTATCAGGGTTCTAAAAGAGTTCAAAGATTCTCTCAGGGTTCTAAGGTTCTATCAGGGTTCTATGGTTCTTTCAGGGTTCTAAGGTTCTATCAGGGTTCTAACAGAGTTTAAAGTTTCTCTCAGGGTTCTAAGGTTCTATCAGGGTTCTATGGTTCTATCAGGGTTCTAAGGTTCTGTTGGAGTTATATGGCTCTATCAGGGTTCTAAGGTTCTATCAGGGTTCTATGCTTACATCAGGGTTCTAAGGTTCTTTCAGGGTTCTATGGTTCTGTCAGGGTTCTATGGTTCTATCAGGGTTCTAAGGTTCTATCAGAGTTCTATGGTTCTATCAGGGTTCTAAGGTTCTATCAGGGTTCCATGGTTCTATTAGGGTTCTAAGGTTCTATCAGGGTTCTATGGTTCTATAAGGGTTCTAAGGTTCTATCAGGATTCTATGGTTATATCAGGGTTTTAAGGTTCTATCAGGGTTCTATGGTTCTATCAGTGTTCTAAGGTTCTATCAGGGTTCTAAAGTTCTATCAGAGTTCTATGGTTCTATCAGGGTTCTGAAGTTCTATCAGGGTTCTATGGTTCTATCAGTGTTCTAAGGTTCTATCAGGGTTCTATCAGGGTTCTAAGGTTCTATCAGGGTTCTAAGGTTCCATCAGGGTTCTTTGGCTCTATCAGGGTTCTAAGGTTCTATCAGGGTTCTATGGTTCTATCAGTGTTCTAAGGTTCTATCAGGGTTCTAAGGTTCTATCAGGGTTCTAAGGTTCTATCAGGGTTCTATGGTTCTGTCAGTGTTCTAAGGTTCTATCAGGGTTATAATGTTCTATCAGGGTTCTATGGTTCTCTCAGGGTTCTTTGGTTCTATCAGGGTTCTAAGGTTCTATCAGGGTTCTAAGGTTCTATCAGGATTCTAAGGTTCTATCAGAGTTCTGTGGTTCTATCAGGGTTCTAAGGTTCTATCAGGGTTCTAAGGTTCTATCAGGGTTCTATGGTTCTCTCAGGGTTCTAAGGTTCTATCAGGGTTCTAAGGTTCTATCAGGGTTCTATGGTTCTATCAGTGTTCTACGGTTCTATCAGGGTTCTAAGGTTCTATCAGGGTTCTGTGGTTCTATCAGGGTTCTAAGGTTCTATCAGGGTTCTAAGGTTCTATCGGGGTTCTAAGGTTCTATCAGTGTTCTTTGGTTCTGTCAGGGTTCTAAGGTTCTATCAGGGTTCTAAGGTTCTATCAGGGTTCTATGGTTCTGTCAGGGTTCTAAGGTTCTATCAGGGTTCTAAGGTTCTATCAGGGTTCTGTGGTTCTATCAGGGTTCTAAGGTTCTATCAGGGTTCTAAGGTTCTATCAGTGTTCTACGGTTCTCTCAGGGTTCTAAGGTTCTATCAGGGTTCTAAGGTTCAATCAGGGTTGTAAGGTTCTATCAGTGTTCTACGTGTCAGTAACTACTTAACGACTCCCTCAACACCTCAACCAGGTCATTCCATCATAATCCCCCCTCCCCCTCTCCCCCCTCTTCCTCCCCCCTCCTAGTGTTAAGTCACAGTCGGCAGTACGTCACTGCACGTGTGCGACACACCGATGGACGGAAGTGCGTGTCCGACACGTGTCCAGGGGTGGTGCTAGCCCTCTCCCTCCCTCCCCCCCCCACGTCCCCGAGGGGTCTGAAAGACAAGCCTGGTAAAGGTTTCTCACTCTGGCAGTACCTTTATTAACATTAGACTATTATTATTATTGTAATAGTTATTACTATTATAATGAAAATAATTATAATTATCACTTTAATAATAATAATAATAATCATAATAATAATATTATTATTATTAGTATTGTAACCAGTGGTTCAACATTCAGCTGGTACTTTAGGCGGTTACAATATCATTTTTAGAGGAATTTACAAGATTTCACAAATATTTACTGGTATTCATGGCTGTTTACAAGTATTTACAGACTTTTACATTATTTACAAGAAAGCATTGACATAACTAGTAAGGTGAAGGCAGTTAAAAGTTTCGCACTCTGACAGCTGTCTTGCTTGACCCCTTAACCTGGTAATTATACCCCCCTTAACCCCCTTACCCCTACCCCCTGATCCACTATCCCCTGAGCCATGCTTTCTTTCAAGGTCTCATGACACGCTAAGGTGGACTGTTAGGGGGCTGGTAGGGGGTGGTAGGGGGTGGTAAGGTTCTGGTAGGGGCTGGTAGGGGGTTGGTAGGATGTTGGTAGGGTGCTGGAAAGGTGCTGGTAGGGGCTGGTAGGTGGCTGGTAAGGGGTTGACAGGGTGCTGGTAGAGGCAGGTAAGGTGGTGGTAAAGGGCAGTTAGTTTGCTGGTAGGTTGCTGTATGGGGAACCGTAGGGGGCTGGGAGGGTTCTGTAGGGGTCTGGTAGAGGTCTGGTAGGGTACTGGTACTAGAGTTGTTAGGGAACTGGTAGGGGTGGCAGGTTAAAGCCTGGTCGGGGGTGGTAATAGGTGGCAGAGTGGTAGAGGGTGGTTGGTGGTGGTAGAAGGGTGGTAGATAGTAGTAGGGGGTGGTAATAAAGGGTGGTATATGGGTGGTAGATAGTGGTAAAGGGGAGGTAGAGGGGTAGTAGAGGGGTGGTAGTTTGATATAGGGGGCAGCGACCCCCCCACACTAGCGAGGTATTATCGAGTAGTAAGGTTGACTGTATCACCAGTCCTTCTCTAGCGCCGCGCCGCAACGCTCTCTTCCTCACTACTTACTTGACACTAACACTAACTGTAATAATAATAATAATAATAATAATAATAATAATAATAATAATAATAATAATAATAATATTAATATAATTGTAAAAGAGGACAGAAGATAAGTTAACAAAGACTAACTTAACAGCACGTGAAAGTTAATGTTCGTTAATTAACAAACAAAAGTGAATAATTAGCTAACAATAGACACTAACATAAGCGAAGAAGAATTAGTTAAGAACCTTAAAAGATGATGTTAGTTTTAGTTAACTAACAATCGTGAGGAAGAGTTAGTTAACCATTATCAGAGATGTTAATGTTAGTTAACATTAGTTAACTAATTAGATCGTCTTTATGAATTACTTACAACTTTAAATAATCCAGCAATGGGCCCCTCACAGGTGAGTTGTTTAAAACTAATTTACATTAACAACCAATTTACTTATTTACAAAAAATTGCAAAGTATACTCATTTACATCAAATTTACAACAAATTTACTCCTGAAGTATATTTCAGGGGTCAACGCCCCCGCGGCTCGGTCCATGACCAGACCTCGTGGTGGATAAGGGTCTGATCAACCAGGTTGTTACTGCTGGCCGCACGTAAACCAACGTACGAACAACAGCCTGGTTGGTTAGATACTGACTTTAGGTGCCTGTCCAGTGCCTTCCTGAAGACAGCCAGGGGTCCTGAAGACAGCCAGGGGTCTTGAAGACAGTCAGGGGTCCTGAAGACAGCCAGGGGTCTTGAAGACAGTCAGGGGTCTTGAAGAGAGTCATGGGTCCTGAAGACAGTCAGGGGTCCTGAAGACAGTCAGGGGTCCTGAAGACAGTCAGGGGTCTTGAAGACAGTCAGGGGTCTTGAAGACAGTCATGGGTCTTGAAGACAGCCAGGGGTCCTGAAGACAGCCAGGGGTCCTGAAGGCAGTCAGGGGTCCTGAAGACAGCCAGGGGTCTTGAAGACAGTCAGGGGTCTTGAAGACAGTCATGGGTCCTGAAGACAGTCAGGGGTCCTGAAGACAGTCAGGGGTCTTGAAGACAGTCAGGGGTCTTGAAGACAGTCATGGGTCTTGAAGACAGTCAGGGGTCTTGAAGACAGCCAGGGGTCTTGAAGACAGTCAGGGGTCTTGAAGACAGCCTGGGGTCTTGAAGACAGTCAGGGGTCTTGAAGACAGCCTGGGGTCTTGAAGACAGTCAGGGGTCTTGAAGACAGCCAGGGGTCTTGAAGACAGTCGTGGGTCTTGAAGACAGTCAGGGGTCTTGAAGACAGCCAGGGGTCTTGAAGACAGCCAGGGGTCCTGAAGACAGTCAGGGGTCTTGAAGACAGTCAGGGGTCTTGAAGACAGTCATGGGTCTTGAAGACAGTCAGGGGTCTTGAAGACAGCCAGGGGTCTTGAAGACAGTCATGGGTCTTGAAGACAGTCAGGGGTCTTGAAGACAGTCAGGGGTCTTGAAGACAGCCAGGGGCCTTGAAGACATTGGTCTTGAAGACAGCCAGGGGTCTTGAAGACAGTCAGGGGTCTTGAAGACAGCCAGGGGTCTTGAAGACAGCCAGGGGTCTTGAAGACAGCCAGGGGTCTTGAAGACAGCCAGGGGTCTTGAAGACAGTCAGGGGTCTTGAAGACAGTCAGGGGTCTTGAAGACAGCCAGGGGTCTTGAAGACAACCAGGGGTCTTGAGGACAGCCAGGGGTCTTGAAGACAGCCAGGGGTCTTGAAGACAGTCAGGGGTCTTGAAGACAGCCAGGGGTTTTGAAGACAGCCAGGGGTCTTGAAGACAGCCAGGGGTCTTGAAGACAGTCAGGGGTCTTGAAGACAGCCAGGGGTCTTTGAAGACAGTCAGGGGTCTTGAAGACAGTTAGAGGTTTTGAAGACAGTCAAGGGTCTTGAAGACAGCCAGGGGTCTTGGAGACAGCCAGGGGTCTTGTAGACAGTCAGAGGTCTTGAAGACAGCCAAGGGTCTTGAAGACAGTCGAGGGTCTTGAAGAGAGCCATGGGTCTTGAAGACAGCCAGGGGTCTTTGAAGACAGTCAGGGGTCTTGAAGACAGTTAGAGGTTTTGAAGACAGTCAAGGGTCTTGAAGACAGCCAGGGGTCTTGAAGACAGCCAGGGGTCTTGAAGACAGCCAGGGGTCTTGAAGACAGCCAGAGGTCTTGAAGACAGTCAGGGGTCTTGAAGACAGTCAGGGGTCTTGAAGACAGCCAGGGGTCTTGAAGACAGCAAGGGGTCTTGAAGACAGTCAGAGGTCTTGAAGACAGTCAGGGGTCTTGAAGACAGCCAGGGGTCTTGAAGACAGCCAGGGGTCTTGAAGACAGTCAGAGGTCTTGAAGACAGTCAGAGGTCTTGAAGACAGTCAGGGGTCTTGAAGACAGTCAGGGGTCTTGAAGACAGCCAGGGGTCTTGAAGACAGCCAGGGGTCTTGAAGACAGCCAGGGGTCTTGAAGATAGTCAGGGGTCTTGAAGACAGTCAGAGGTCTTGAAGACAGCCTGGGGTTTTGAAGACAGTCAGGGGTCTTGAAGACAGCCAGGGGTCTTGAAGACAGCCAGGGGTCTTGAAGACAGCCAGGGGTCTTGAAGACACTCATGGGTCTTGAAGACAGCCAGGGGTCTTGAAGACAGCCAGGGGTCTTGAAGACAGTCAGGGGTCTTGAAGACAGTTAGGGGTCTTGAAGACAGTCAGGGGTCTTGAAGACAGCCAGGGGTCTTGAAGACAGTCATGGGTCTTGAAGACAGTCAGGGGTCTTGAAGACAGTCAGGGGTCTTGAAGACAGTCAGGGGTCTTGAAGACAGCCAGGGGTCTTGAAGACAGTCAGGGGTCTTGAAGACAGTCAGTGGTCTTGAAGACAGTCAGGTGTCTTGAAGACAGCCAGGGGTCTTGAAGACAGTCAGGGGTCTTGAAGACAGCCAGGGGTCTTGAAGACAGTCAGGGGTCTTGAAGACAGTCAGGGGTCTTGAAGACAGTTAGGGGTCTTGAAGACAGCCAGGGGTCTTGAAGAGAGCCAGGGGTCTTGAAGACAGCCAGGGGTCTAGAAGACAGTCATCAGGGGTCTAGAAGGGGGGTCTTGAAGACAGTCAGGGGTCTTGAAGACAGTCAGGGGTCTTGAAGACAGCCTGGGGAGGTCTTGAAGACAGTCAGGGGTCTTGAAGACAGTCAGGGGTCTTGAAGACAGCCAGGGGTCTTGAAGACAGCCAGGGGTCTTGAAGACAGTCAGGGGTCTTGAAGACAGTCAGGGGTCTTGAAGACAGTCAGGGGTCTTGAAGGGGTCTTGAAGACAGTCAGGGGGGTCTTGAAGACAGCCAGCTAGGGGTCTTGAAGACAGTCAGAGGGGTCTTGAAGACAGTCAGACAGCCAGGTCTTGAAGACAGCCTGGGGTCTTGAAGGGGGGTCTTGAAGACAGTCAGGGGTCTTGAAGACAGCCAGGGGTCTTGAAGACAGTCAGGGGTCTTGAAGACAGCCAGGGGTCTTGAAGACAGTCAGGGGTCTTGAAGACAGCCAGGGGTCTTGAAGACAGCCAGGGGTCTTGAAGACAGTCAGGGGTCTTGAAGACAGTCAGGGGTCTTGAAGACAGCCAGGGGTCTTGAAGACAGTCAGGGGTCTTGAAGACAGCCAGGGGTCTTGAAGACAGTCAGGGGTCTTGAAGACAGCCAGGGGTCTTGAAGACAGCCAGGGGTCTTGAGAGCCAGGAATCTATTTTTATGTTATATATGTATGGTATCTATCTACCTTACATATGCTGGGAGGCATCTGAACAGTCTTGGGCCCCTGACACTTATTGTGTTATCTCTTAGTGTACTCGTGGCGCCCCTACCGTGTCTATTACTATCGTAACTTTATTCAGGTATTCACAAATACAGTTACACTGATTATCATACATAGCAACATATGTGCAGAGAACTTAGAACCCAAGAAAGTCAGACAAAATGATTTTCTAAGTGAATATTGTCATGCATCACTCTCACCTGCGTTCCAGGGAGTACAGGTCAAGGGAGTTGAACCGTTCCCAGTAATTTAGGTGCTTTATCATACCTATATGTGCAATAAAGGTTCTCTGTATATTCTCCAGGTCTGCAATTTCGCCTGCCTTGAGAGGAACCGTTAGTGTACAGCAACATTCCAGCCTAGAGAGCACAAGCGGTTTGAAGAGAATCATCATGGGCTTGGCGTCCCTAGTTTTGAAAGTTCTCATTATCCCTCCTATCATCTTCCTAGCAGATGTGGTAGATACATTGTTGTGATCTTTGAAAGTGAGTGTCATTTAAATTATTATCAAAAAGAAGCGCTAAACCACAAGGGATATACAGCAGTGTCATTTAAAGACTTGGCTGTTGTCCGCTTGGAGAACTGCAGCGTCCTCGATGGATGACACTGTCATGCGAGTTCGGGTCACACTTGTCGAAGGCTCTCGCATTTTGCTTGTCCTCCAGTGCATCCAAGACCCTGTCATAGTGGTCCAGTAGTCGTGAGAGGCAGGAGCGACCATCCAAGACCCTGTCATAGTGGTCCAGTAGTTGTGAGAGGCAGGAGCGACCATCCAAGACCCTGTCATAGTGGTCCAGTAGTTGTGAGAGGCAGGAGCGACCATCCAAGACCCTGTCATAGTGGTCCAGTAGTTGTGAGAGGCAGGAGCGACCATCCAAGACCCTGTCATAGTGGTCCAGTAGTTGTGAGAGGCAGGAGCGACCATCCAAGACCCTGTCATAGTGGTCCAGTAGTTGTGAGAGGCAGGAGCGACCATCCAAGACCCTGTCATAGTGGCCCAGTAGTTGTGAGAGGCAGGAGCGACCATCCAAGACCCTGTCATAGTGGCCCAGTAGTTGTGAGAGGCAGGAGCGACCATCCAAGACCCTGTCATAGTGGTCCAGTAGTCGTGAGAGGCAGGAGAGACCATCCAAGACCCTGTCATAGTGGTCCAGTAGTTGTGAGAGGCAGGAGAGACCATCCAAGACCCTGTCATAGTGGTCCAGTAGTTGTGAGAGGCAGGAGCGACCATCCAAGACCCTGTCATAGTGGTCCAGTAGTTGTGAGAGGCAGGAGCGACCATCCAAGACCCTGTCATAGTGGTCCAGTAGTTGTGAGAGGCAGGAGCGACCATCCAAGACCCTGTCATAGTGGTCCAGTAGTTGTGAGAGGCAGGAGCGACCATCCAAGACCCTGTCATAGTGGTCCAGTAGTTGTGAGAGGCAGGAGAGACCATCCAAGACCCTGTCATAGTGGTCCAGTAGTTGTGAGAGGCAGGAGAGACCATCCAAGACCCTGTCATAGTGGTCCAGTAGTTGTGAGAGGCAGGAGCGACCATCCAAGACCCTGTCATAGTGGTCCAGTAGTTGTGAGAGGCAGGAGCGACCATCCAAGACCCTGTCATAGTGGTCCAGTAGTTGTGAGAGGCAGGAGCGACCATCCAAGACCCTGTCATAGTGGTCCAGTAGTTGTGAGAGGCAGGAGCGACCATCCAAGACCCTGTCATAGTGGTCCAGTAGTTGTGAGAGGCAGGAGCGACCATCCAAAACCCTGTCATAGTGGTCCAGTAGTTGTGAGAGGCAGGAGCGACCATCCAAGACCCTGTCATAGTGGTCCAGTAGTTGTGAGAGGCAGGAGCGACCATCCAAGACCCTGTCATAGTGGTCCAGTAGTTGTGAGAGGCAGGAGCGACCATCCAAGACCCTGTCATAGTGGTCCAGTAGTTGTGAGAGGCAGGAGAGACCATCCAAGACCCTGTCATAGTGGTCCAGTAGTTGTGAGAGGCAGGAGCGACCATCCAAGACCCTGTCATAGTGGTCCAGTAGTTGTGAGAGGCAGGAGCGACCATCCAAGACCCTGTCATAGTGGTCCAGTAGTCGTGAGAGGCAGGAGCGACCATCCAAGACCCTGTCATAGTGGTCCAGTAGTTGTGAGAGGCAGGAGCGACCATCCAAGACCCTGTCATAGTGGTCCAGTAGTTGTGAGAGGCAGGAGAGACCATCCAAGACCCTGTCATAGTGGTCCAGTAGTTGTGAGAGGCAGGAGCGACCATCCAAGACCCTGTCATAGTGGTCCAGTAGTTGTGAGAGGCAGGAGCGACCATCCAAGACCCTGTCATAGTGGTCCAGTAGTTGTGAGAGGCAGGAGCGACCATCCAAGACCCTGTCATAGTGGTCCAGTAGTTGTGAGAGGCAGGAGAGACCATCCAAGACCCTGTCATAGTGGTCCAGTAGTTGTGAGAGGCAGGAGAGACCATCCAAGACCCTGTCATAGTGGTCCAGTAGTTGTGAGAGGCAGGAGCGACCATCCAAGACCCTGTCATAGTGGTCCAGTAGTTGTGAGAGGCAGGAGAGACCATCCAAGACCCTGTCATAGTGGTCCAGTAGTTGTGAGAGGCAGGAGAGACCATCCAAGACCCTGTCATAGTGGTCCAGTAGTTGTGAGAGGCAGGAGAGACCATCCAAGACCCTGTCATAGTGGTCCAGTAGTTGTGAGAGGCAGGAGCGACCATCCAAGACCCTGTCATAGTTGTCCAGTAGTTGTGAGAGGCAATAATTTACAACCAATTTACACTCATTCACAAATAATTTACACTAACTAAAAACCAATTTACATTCATGTCTAACCAATTCATTCATTTACAAACAATTTACACTAATTTAAACCACCTTACACTAATTTAAATCCAAATTATGCTAATTTACAACCATTTTGCACATTTACAAACAATTTAAACTAATTCACAACCAATTTTTATTTTTACAACCAAGATAGAATAGCTCCTAATTAATTTACACATTTACAGCCGATTTACACTTTCACAAATTAACACTAATTAAAATCAAATTCACACTAATTTACATACAGTTGACATATTTACAGCCAATTTACACATGTACAACCAGTTCACACTGAACCTATAACCAATTTACACTAATTTACATATTTCCATTAAATTTACAATTAATGTTCACTAATTTACTCCCAATTTACTCTAATTTACAAAAATATACAGTTACAACGAATTTAATATTGGTTTACACTAATTCACAAAAAAATGCAATAATTTAAAAGAAATTTACAAATTTACAATCAATTTACACCTTTGCAAGAAATTTACACTAATTTATTACTATTTTATACTAATTTTCAATTCACACTAATTTACAA
Source organism: Cherax quadricarinatus (assembly GCF_038502225.1). Lineage (NCBI taxonomy): Eukaryota > Metazoa > Arthropoda > Malacostraca > Decapoda > Parastacidae > Cherax > Cherax quadricarinatus. Next base: position 22,732,031 of record NC_091358.1, on the reverse strand, counting down.
CCAGTTTACATTGAGTTACACTAATTTACACTATTTACAACAAATTTACTCTAATTTACAAACTTACAAAAAAATTACAAAGACTTACACCAAGTCACAACATATTTACACATTTACAACACTCATTTACAAGTAATTCACACACAACCAATTTACATTAATTTTCAAAAAAATACAATAAATTTACACCAATTTACACCAGTTTTCTAACACAAAATGTACAACAAATAGTGTAAATCCTATTTACACTAATTCACAATTAATTTACACGCTGACAACCAATTTACAGTAATTTGTGCAACAAATTTGTACTAATTTACTAACCAATTTACAAACAAACAATTTACACATTTTGAACCAGTTCACACTCACAATTAATTTACACTAATTTGCATATTTACAAAAAATACTTTCAATTTATGCTAATTTATATATAATTTATATATAATTTATATACAATTTATATATAATTTACATATAATATATATATAATTTATATACAATTTATATATAATTTATATATAATTTATATATAATTTATATGTAATTTATATATAATTTACATATAATTTATATATAATTTATATACAATTACATACAATTTATATATAATTTATATACAATTTATATATAATTTATATATAATTTATATATAATTTATATATAATTTATATATAATTTATATATAATTTATATACAATTTATATATAATTTATATATAATTTATATACAATTTATATATAATTTATATACAATTTATATATAATTTATATACAATCTATATACAATTTACACTAACAACAAATTTTACACTCTTCACTGCCACTTTTTACTAATTTACAAAAAATAAACTAATTTACAACCAGTATACACTAAACCACAACAAATTTTCACTAATTTACAAACAACCTGAGCTAATTTGCTGTCAATTGTTATTTAATGAAAATAAATTTAAACTCATTTATAAATAAATACAAAAAATACATTCACATGTAAAAAATTTACACTAACAATGAAATTACAATAATTTACAAAATTGGTACTAATTTACAACCAATTTACACTACAACCAATTTACACTAACTTACAACCAATTTACACTACAACCAATTTACACTAACTTACAACCAATTTACACTAATTTAAAATAACTTACAACCAATTTACACTAACTTACAACCAATTTACACTAACTGACAACAAATTTACATTAATTTACACTAATTTACATTAATTTACACTAATTTACATTCATTTTACACTAATTTACAACCAATTTACACCCAATAAATAAATTTGCACAAACAACCAACTTACACTAACTTACAACAATTTACAGTAACTTACAACAATTTACAGTAACTTACAACAATTTACAGTAACTTACAACAATTTACAGTAACTTACAACAATTTACAGTAACTTACAACAATTTACAGTAACTTACAACCAATTTGCACTAATTTACAAAAAAATTGCACTAATTTACAACAAATTTACACTAATTTACAAAAAAAATTACACTAATTTACAACAAATTTACACTAATTTACAACAAATTTACACTAATTTACAACAAATTTACACTAATTTACAACAAATTTACACTAATTTACACTAATTTACAACAAATTTACACTAATTTACACCTATTTTTATAGCTATTTACACTGTAGTGTAACTTTCCATGCTATTGCTGCTGGTGTGGTGCATGAAGTCGTTCATGTTTGTGCAAAATTAGTTGATTAAGACCTTGTTTACTCTCTAATTAGTTGTGTTTTGTACTCTCTCACTGCTTTATTAAGCTCTATATCTTATTCTACATTTATTTCCCTCTGTGTGTGTCTTTTACACTTGGTGTAAACCTCTGTGTTGATTCCGGGTCTTATGTGTTGATTCTGACTCTGATGTGTTGATTCTGGGTCTTATTCGTTGATTCTGATTCTTATGTGTTGATTCTGATTCTTATGTGTTGATTCTGGGTCTTATGTGTTGATTCTGATTCTTATGTGTTGATTCTGGGTCTTATGTGTTGATTCTGATTCTTATGTGTTGATTCTGATTCTTATGTGTTGATTCTGGGTCTTATGTGTTGATTCTGATTCTTATGTGTTGATTCTGATTCTTATGTGTTGATTCTGATTCTTATGTGTTGATTCTGATTCTTATGTGTTGATTCTGATTCTTATGTGTTGATTCTGGGTCTTATGTGTTGATTCTGATTCTCATGTGTTAATTCTGATTCCTATGTGTTGATTCTGATTCTTATGTGTTGATTCTGATTCTTATGTGTTGATTCTGATTCTTATGTGTTGATTCTGGGTCTTATGTGTTGATTCTGATTCTCATGTGTTAATTCTGATTCTTATGTGGTGACCCTGATTCTTATGTGTTAATTCTGATTCTTATGTGTTGACTCTGATTCTTATGTGTTAATTCTGATTCTTATGTGTTAATTCTGATTCTTATGTGTTGACTCTGATTCTTATGTGTTAATTCTGATTCTTATGTGTTAATTCTGATTCTTATGTGTTGACTCTGATTCTTATGTGTTAATTCTGATTCTTATGTGTTGACTCTGATTCTTATGTGTTAATTTTGATTCTTATGTGTTGACTCTGATTCTTATGTGTTAATTCTGATTCTTATGTGTTGACTCTGATTCTTATGTGTTAATTCTGATTCTTATGTGTTGACTCTGATTCTTATGTGTTAATTCTGATTCTTATGTGTTGACTCTGATTCTTATGTGTTAATTCTGATTCTTATGTGTTGACTCTGATTCTTATGTGTTAATTTTGATTCTTATGTGTTGACTCTGATTCTTATGTGTTAATTTTGATTCTTATGTGTTGACTCTGATTCTTATGTGTTAATTTTGATTCTTATGTGTTGACTCTGATTCTTATGTGTTAATTCTGATTCTTATGTGTTGACTCTGATTCTTATGTGTTAATTTTGATTCTTATGTGTTGACTCTGATTCTTATGTGTTAATTCTGATTCTTATGTGTTGACTCTGATTCTTATGTGTTAATTTTGATTCTCATGTGAGGTTTACCTCATCGTTCCACCTAACACTTCTCTACACTCAGGTACCTGCCCTCTTGGTAACTGATGTTATTATTGTATCTACCTCATCTACCTCACGTCTACCTCACATATCTACTCGCGTCTGCCTTACATATCTGCCTGACGTCTACCTCACATATGTACCTGATGTCTACCTCACATATGTACCTCACGTCTACCTCACATATGTTCCTGATGTCTACCTCACATATGTATCTGACGTCTACCTCACATATGTACCTGATGTCTACCTCACATATGTACCTCACGTCTACCTCACATATGTACCTAACGTCTACCTCACATATCTACCTCACGTCTACCTCGCATATCTACCTCATGGCTACCTAATCTACTTCACACTTCTATCTCATCTACCTCACCTGTACTTCATCTGTCTTGCACATCTACCTCAACTCTACCTCATCTACCTCACATACAAAACATAAGATAATAAAGCTAGAGCACGGCAGGAGCCCTACTGACCCATACTTGGCAAGTTCTTCTCAGACACAAACACACTAAAGAAAATAATGGCCCAACCCCTTTCACTCATGTGTCCCACTCCAGCCCCTCTCATGTGTCCCACTCCAGCCCCTCTCATGTGTCCCACTCCAGCCCCTCTCATGTGTCCCACTCCAGCCCCTCTCATGTGTCCCACTCCAGCCCCTCTCATGTGTCCCACTCCAGCCCCTCTCATGGTAGACTGTCTCCACTCATCCACTACCCCTCTCATGTGTCCCACTCCAGTAGACTGTTCCACTCATCCACTACCCCTCTCATGGTAGACTGTTCCACTCATCCACTAACAGGTAGACTGTTCCACTCATCTACTACCAGGTAGACTGCTCCACTCATCCACTACCAGGTAGACTGTTCCATTCATCCACTACCAGGTAGACTGTTCCACTCATCCACTACTAGGAAGACTGTTCCACTCATTCACTACTAGGAAGACTGTTCCACTCATCCACTACCAGATATACTGTTCCACTCATCTACTACCAGGTAGACTGTTCCACTCATCAACTATCAGGTAGACTGTTCCACTCATCCACTACTAGGTAGACTGTTCCACTCATCCACTACCAGGTAGACTGTTCCACTCATCTACTACCAGGTAGACTGTTCCACTCATCCACTACCAGGTAGACTGTTCCACTCATCCACTACCAGGTAGACTGTTCCACTCATCTACTACCAGGTAGACTGTTCCACTCATCCACTACCAGGTAGACTGTTCCACTCATCCACTACCAGGTAGACTGTTCCACTCATCCACTACCAGGTAGACTGTTCCACTCATCCACTACTAGGTAGACTGTTCCACTCACCAAATACCAGGTGGACTGTTCCACTCATCCACTACCAGGTAGACTGTTCCACTCATCAACTACCAGGTAGACTGTTCCACTCATCTACTACCAGGTACACTGTTCCACTCATCCACTACCAGGTAGACTGTTCCACTCATCTACTACCAGGTAGAGTGTTCCACTCATCTACTGCCAGGTAGACTGTTCCACTCATCTACTACAAGGAAGACTGTTCCACTCATCTACTACCAGATAGACTGTTCCACTCATCTTCTACCAGGAAGACTGTTCCACTCATCTACTACCAGGTAGACTGTTCCACTCATCCTCTACCAGGTACACTGTTCCTCTCATCAACTACCAGGAAGACTGTTCCACTCATCCACTACCAATTAGACTGTTCCACTCATCCACTACTAGGTAGACTGTTCCACTCACCAAATACCAGGTAGACTGTTCCACTCATCCACTACCAGGTAGACTGTTCCACTCATCCACTACTAGGTAGACTGTTCCACTCATCCACTACTAGGTAGACTGTTCCACTCATCCACTACCAGGTAGACTGCTCCACTCATATACTAACAGGTAGACTGTTCCACTTATCCACTACCACGTAGACTGTTCCACTCATCCACTACCAGGTAGACTGTTCCACTCATCCACTACCAGGTAGACTGTTCCACTCATCTACTACCAGGTAGATTGCTCCACTCATCCTCTACCAGGTAGACTGTTCCACTCATCTGCTACCAGGTAGACTGTTCCACTCATCCACTACCAGGTAGACTGTTCCACTCATCCACTACCAGGTAGACTGTTCCACTCATCCACTACCAGGTAGACTGTTCCACTCATCCACTACCAGGTAGACTGTTCCACTCATCCACTACCAGGTAGACTGTTCCACTCATCCACTACCAGGTAGACTGTTCCACTCATCCACTACCAGGTAGACTGTTCCACTCATCCACTACCAGGTAGACTGTTCCACTCATCTACTACCAGGTAGACTGTTCCACTCATCCACTACCAGGTAGACTGTTCCACTCATCTACTACTGTTCCAGGTAGACTGTTCCACTCATCCACTACTAGGTAGAGTGTTCCACTCATCCACTACTAGGTAGACTGTTCCACTCATTTACTACTAGGTAGACTGTTCCACTCATCCACTACAAGGTAGAACTGTTCCACTCATCCACTGCTAGGTAGACTGTTCCACTCATCCACTACAAGGTACTACTAGGTAGAGTGTTCCACTCATCCTCTACTAGTTAGACCGTTCCACTCATCCACTACTAGGTAGACTCTTCCACTCATCCACTACTAGGTAGACTGATCAACTCATACACTAGTAGGGAGACTGTTCCACTCATCCACTACTAGGTAGACTGTTCCACTCATCCACTACTAGGTAGACTGTTCCACTCATCCACTACTAGGTAGACTGTTCCACTCATCCACTACTAGGTAGACTGTTCCACTCATCCACTACTAGGTAGACTGTTCCACTCATCCACTACTAGGTAGACTGTTCCACTCATCCACTACCAGGTAGACTGTTCCACTCATCCACTACTAGGTAGACTGTTCCACTCATCCACTACTAGGTAGACTGTTCCACTCATCCACTACTAGGTACACTGTTCCACTAATCCACTACTAGGTAGACTGTTCCATTCATCCACTAGAAGGTAGACTGTTCCAATCATCCGCTACAAGGTAGACTGTTCCACTCATCCACTGCTAGGTAGACTGTTCCACTCATCCACTACTAGGTAGACTGTTCTACTCATCCACTACTAGGTAGACTGTTCCACTCATACCCTACTAGATAGACTGTTCCACTCATCTACTACCAGGTAGACTATTCCACTCATCCACTACCAGGTATACTGCTCCATTCATCCACTACCAGGTAGACTGTTCCACTCATCCACTACTAAGTAGACTGTTCCACTCATCCACTATTGGGTAGACTGTTCCACTCATCCACTACTACGTAGACTGTTCTACTCATCCACTACTAGGTAGACTGTTCTACTCATCCACTACTAGGAAGACTGTTCCACTCATCCACTACTAGGTACACTGTTCCACTAATCCACTACTAGGTAGACTGTTCCATTCATCCACTAGAAGGTAGACTGTTCCAATCATCCGCTACAAGGTAGACTGTTCCACTCATCCACTGCTAGGTAGACTGTTCCACTCATCCACTACTAGGTAGACTGTTCCATTCATCCACTACAAGGTTGACTGTTCCACTCATCCCCTACTAGGTAGACTGTTCCACTCATCCACTACAAGGCAAACTGTTCCACTCATCCACTACAAGCTTGACTGTTACACTCATCCACTACTAGGTAGACTGTTCCATTCATCCACTACAAGGTTGACTGTTCCACTCATCCACTGCTAGGTAGACTGTTCCACTCATCCACTACTAGGTAGATTGTTCAACTCATCCACTACAAGGTAGACTGTTTCACTCATCCATTACAAGGTTGACTGTTCCACTCATCCACTACCATGTAGACTGTTCCACTCATCCACTACTAGGTAGACTGTTCCACTCATCCACTACAAGGTAGAGTGTTCCACTCATCCACTACTAGGTAGACTGTTCCACTCATCCACTACAAGGTAGACTGTTCCACTCATCCACTACAAGGTAGACTGTTCCACTCATCCACTACAAGGTAGACTGTTCCACTCATCCACTACTAGGTAGACTGTTCCACTCATCCACTACTAGGTAGACTGTTCCACTCATCCACTACAAGGTAGACTGTTCCACTCATCCACTACAAGGTAGACTGTTCCACTCATCCACTACTAGGTAGACTGTTCCACTCATCCACTACAAGGTAGACTGTTCCACTCATCCACTACTATGTAGACTCTTCCACTCATCCAGTACCAGGTAGATTGTTCCACTCATCCACTACAAGGTAGGCTATTCCACTCATCCACTACTAGGTAGACTGTTCCACTCATCCACTACAAGGTAGACTGTTCCACTCATCCACTACAAGGTAGACTGTTCCACTCATCCACTACTAGGTAGACTGTTCCACTCATCCACTACTAGGTAGACTGTTCCACTCATCCACTACTAGGTAGACTGTTCCACTCATCCACTACTAGGTAGACTGTTCCACTCATCCACTACTAGGTAGACTGTTCCACTCATCCACTGCTAGGTAGACTGTTCCACTCATCCACTACTAGGTAGACTGTTCCACTCATCCACTACTAGGTAGACTGTTCCACTCATCCACTACTGGGTAGACTGTTCCCCTCATCCACTACTGGGTAGACTTTTCCCCTCATCCACTACTAGGTAGACTGTTACACTCAAGAGCTACTAGGTAGAGTGTTCCACTCATCCTCTATAAGGTTGACTGTTCCACTTATCCACTACAAGGTTGACTCTTCCACTCATCCACTACAAAGTTGACTGTTCCACTCATCCACTACTAGGTAGACTGTTCCACTCATCCACTAGGTAGAATGTTCCACTCATCCACTACAAGGTAGACTGTTCCACTCATCCACTACTAGGTAGACTGTTCTACTCATCCACTACTAGGTAGACTGTTCCACTTATCCCCTACTAGGTAGACTGTTCCACTCATCCACTACTAGGTAGAATGTTCCACTCATCCACTACAAGGTAGACTGTTCCACTCATCCACTACTAGGTAGACTGTTCTACTCATCCACTACTAGGTAGACTGTTCCACTCATCCCCTACTAGGTAGACTGTTCCACTCATCCTCTACTAGGTAGACTGTTCCCCTCATCCACTACCAGGTAGACTGTTCCACTCATCCACTACTAGGTAGACTGTTCCACTCATCCACTAGGTAGACTGTTCCACTCATCCACTACTAGGTAGACTGTTCTACTCATCCACTACTAGATAGACTGTTCCACTCATCCCCTACTAGGTAGACTGTTCCACTCATCCACTACTAGGTAGACTGTTCCACTCATCCACTACTAGGTAGACTGTTCCACTCATCCACTACTAGGTAGACTGTTCCACTCATCCACTACTAGGTAGACTGTTCCACTCATCCACTACTAGGTAGACTGTTCCACTCATCCACTACTAGGTAGACTGTTCCACTCATCCACTACTAGGTAGACTGTTCCACTCATCCACTACTAGGTTGACTGTTCCCCTCATCCACTACAAGGTAGACTGTTCCACTCATCCACTACTAGGTAGACTGTTTCACTCAAGAACTACTAGGTAGACTCTTCCACTCATCCACTACAAGGTTGACTGTTCCACTCATCCACTACAAGCTTGACTGTTCCACTCATCCACTACTAGGTAGACTGTGTTACTCATCCATTTCAAGGTAAACTGTTCCACTTTTCCACTACTAGGTAGACTGTTCCACTCATCCACTACAAGGTTGACTGTTCCACTCATCCACTACTAGGTAGACTGTTCCACTCATCCACTACTAGGTAGACTCTTCCACTCATCCACTACAAGGTAGACTGTTCCACTCATCCACTACTAGGTAGACTGTTGCACTCATCCACTACAAGGTTGAATGTTCCATTCATCCACTAATACGTAGACTGTTCCACTCATCCACTATTAGGTAGACTGTTCCACTCATCCACTATTAGGTAGACTGTTCCACTCATCCACTACTAGGTAGACTGTTCCACTCATCCACTACAAGGTAGACTGTTCCACTCATCCACTACTATGTAAACTGTTCCACTCATCCACTACTAGGTAGACTGTTCCACTCTTCCACTATTAGGTAGACTGTTCCACTCATCCACTGTTAGGTAGACTGTTCCACTCATCCACTACTAGGTAGACTGTTCCACTCATCCACTACTAGGTAGACTGTTTTGCTCATCCTGTACAAGGTAGACTGTTCTACTCATCCACTACTAGGTAAACTGTTCCACTCATCCACTACAAGGTTGACTGTTCCACTCATCCATTAGTAGGTAGACTGTTCCACTCATCCAATTCTAGGTAAACTGTTACACTCATCCACTACTAGGTAGACTTCCAGTCATCTACTACAAGGTAGACTGTTCCACTCATCTACTACTAGGTAGACTGTTGTACTCATCCACTACTACGTAAACTGTTCCACTCATCCACTGCTAGGTAGACTGTTTCACTCATCCACTACAAGGTAGACTGTTCCACTCATCCACTACTAGGTAGAGTGTTCCACTCCTCCACTAGTAGGTAAACTCTTCCACTCATCCATTACTAGGTAGACTGTTCCACTCATCCACTACTAGGTAGACTGTTCCACTCATCCACTACTAGGTAGACTGTTCCACTCATCCTCTACTAGGTAAACTGTTCCACTCATCCACTGCTAGGTAGACTTCCACTCATCCACTACTAGGTAGTCTGTTCCACTCATCCACTACTAGATAGACTGTTCCACTCATACACTACTAGGTAGACTGTTCCACTCATCCACTACTAGGTAGACTGTTCCACTCATCCACTACAAGGTAGACTGTTTCACTCATCCACTACTAGGTAGACTGTTCCACTCATCCACTACTAGGTAGACTGTTCTACTCATCCACTACTAGGTAGACTGTTCTACTCATCCACTACTCGGTAGACTGTTCCACTCATCCACTACTAGGTAGACTGTTCCACTCATCCACTACTAGGTAGACTGTTCCACTCATCCACTACTAGGTAGACTGTTCCACTCATCCACTACTAGGTAGACTGTTCCACTCATCCACTACTAGGTAGACTGTTCTACTCATCCACTACAAGGTAGACTGTTCCACTCATCCACTACAAGGTAGACTGTTCCACTCATCCACTACTAGGTAGACTGTTCTACTCATCCACTACTAGGTAGACTGTTCCACTCGTCCACTACAAGGTAGACTGTTCCACTCATCCACTTCAAAGTAGACTGTTCCACTCATCCACTACTACGTAGACTGTTCCATTCATCCACTACTAGGTAGACTGTTCCACTCGTCCACTACTAGGTAGACTGTTCCACTCATCCACTACAAGGTAGACTGTTCCACTCATCCACTTCAAAGTAGACTGTTCCACTCATCCACTACTACGTAGACTGTTCCACTCATCCACTACTACGTAGACTGTTCCATTCATCCACTACTAGGTAGACTGTTCCACTCGTCCACTACTAGGTAGACTGTTCCACTCATCCACTACTAGGTAGACTGTTCCTCTCGTCCACTACTAGGTAGACTGTTCCACTCATCCACTACTAGATAGACTGTTCCACTCATCCACTACAAGGTAGACTGTTCCATTATCCACTACTAGGTAGACTGTTCCACTCATCCATTACTAGGTAGACTGTTCCACTCATCCACTATTAGATAGACTGTTCCACTCATCCACTACTAGGTAGACTGTTCCACTCATCCACTACTAGGTAGACTGTTCCACTCATCCACTACTAGGTAAACTGCTCCATTCATCCACTTCTAGGTAGACTGTTCCACTCATCCACTACTAAGTAGACTGTTCCACTCATCCACTACTTGGTAGACTGTTCCACTCATCCACTACTTGGTAGACTGTTCCACTCATCCACTACTTGGTAGACTGTTCCACTCATCCACTACTAGGTAGACTGTTCCACTCATCCACTACTTGGTAGACTGTTCCACTCATCCACTACTTGGTAGACTGTTCCACTCATCCACTACTAGGTAGACTGTTCCACTCATCCACTACTTGGTAGACTGTTCCACTCATCCACTACTTGGTAGACTGTTCCACTCATCACTACTAGACTTTTCCACTCATCCACTACTACTTGGACTGTTCCACTCATCCTACTACTGTTCCACTCATCCACTACTTGGTAGACTGTTCCACTCATCCACTACTTTGTAGACTGTTCCACTCATCCACTACTACGTTGACTGTTCCACTCATCCACTACTACGTAGACTGTTCCACTCATCCACTACTAGGTAGACTGTTCCACTCATCCACTACTTGGTAGACTGTTCCACTCATCCACTACTTGGTAGACTGTTCCACTCATCCACTACTTGGTAGACTGTTCCACTCATCCACTACTTGGTAGACTGTTCCACTCATCCACTACTTGGTAGACTGTTCCACTCATCCACTACTTGGTAGACTGTTCCACTCATCCACTACTAGGTAGACTGTTCCACTCATCCACTACTAGGTAGACTGTTCCACTCATCCACTACTTGGTAGACTGTTCCACTCATCCACTACATTTCCACACAGTACTTTCTTATATTCATTCTAAATCAAAATTGAACCATTTTGAATGCATTATTACGAGTTGTTTCCTGAAATATATCTTCAGAAGTTCTTAATATCTTGGTTAATACACATCTTCCACTTATACACAACAATCAAGTCTCCTCCTCGTTCTACGTCTTACTAGAGAATGTAGCTTCAGGAATTTCAGTCTTCGTATGGAAGATTTCTTATACAATGGATTAATTTTGTAATTCTTCTCAATGTTCTCTAACGAATTTGTATCCTTTCTGTAGTATGGAGACCACAAGTGACCTGTATAATCTAAGTGATGTCTTACTAGTGATGTGTAGAGATGTAGTATAACCTTTGGACTCCTGTTGTTTATACTTCTTGGTATAAATCATAGTAATCTGTTTGCCTTATTACGTACGCTTAGGCATTGCTTGAGCGTACGCAATAAGGTTGCTGCCTACCATAACCCCGAAGTCCTTTTTGCATTCTGTATGGCAAAAATCTACATTATTTAGGTTATAAGTGCTAGGGTTATGAACATTTCCAAGTTTCAGAACTTTGCATTTATCTACACTGAGTTGCATCTGCCACTTTTCTGACCACGACATAAGTTTGTCTAAATTTTCCTGAAGTTCAGTGACATCTTCCGCTGAATCAATTTTCCCTGCCTGTTTTCGTGTCGTCAGGGAGTTTGCTCATATCACTAGTAATTCCTTCGTCAAGGTCACTGATATATATTCTAAACAACAATGAGCCTAAAACTGATCCCTGTGGAACGCCACTTGTTACAGATCCCCACTTAGATTTTACCCCATTTATGCACACTCTCTGCTTCCTATTTGTGAGCCATGACTCGATCCATGACAGCTCTTTTTCCCTAATACCATGAGCTGCCACTTTCTTTAACAGTTTTTTGTGAAGTACTCAATCAAAAGCCTTACTAAAATCCCAGTTAATAATATCGAAGTCTTTATCATGATCAACAGCCTCAAAAGCTTTACTGAAGACAGCAAATTAGTCAGACATAACGGCCCCTCGTAAATCCATGCTGAGTATCGTCAAATTATGCTTATCAAGATAATTTCTTATAATATCAGCTATAATTGACTAATAATTTGCCAACAATTGGACAAATTGGGCGGTAATTTAACGGTAACGACTTGTCCGTTGCTTTAAAAATAGGAATTACATTAGCCATCTTCCACATGTCAGACACTACAAGTCTTTGCAGAGATATATTAAAAATGTTATTTAATGGTTTAATAAGTTCCATTCTGCACTCCTTAAGAACCTTGAAAAAAGTTCATTAGATCCCAGGGATTTAATTTGCTTTAATCGGTCTACTCATTTGATAATCATGTCCCTAGTGACTGTGATGTTACATAATTTATCTTCCTCGGGTCCACTATAAAAATTAATTATTGGGATATTATTAGTGTCTTCCTGTGTGAAAACAGAGAAAATAATTATTAAAAATCGAGCACATTTCATTCTCCTTGTCAATAAGTTGTCCTGAGTTAGTTTTAAGTGGATCTAACTTTTCTCTAGCCGTTCGTCCTGAGTTAGTTTTAAGTGGACCTAACTTTTCTCTAGCCGTTCTTCTATACACCTGGAAAAAAATACTTCTGGTTAGTTTTCGAATCCCTAGCAACTTTAATTTCATAGTCCCGTTTAGCTTTTCTTATCCCCATTTTAACGTCTCTCTTAATGTGAATATTGACTCACGAGGTGACCCTTATCTCATATGTCTATAAATTCCTTTCTTTTACCCTAAAAGATGTTTACCTGAAGATCTGTTTACCTGGAGAGGGTTTCAGGGGTCAACGCCCCGGCAGCCTGGTCTAAGACCAGGCCTCATGATGGATCAGGATCTGATCAACCAGGCTGTTACTGTTGGCCGCACGTTTGAGCCTATTATTCATCCATTTCTGAAAATTTCTATTCGATCTCAATTCTCTTAACAGAATAGTGTTCAGAAAGCTGTCATATTGATAGCTCTCTTTGTTACCCCAGTCCACAGATGATAGTTGTTCCCTAAGTCCATTGTAATCTGCTAAGTGAAAATCTGGAACCATTACTGAGTTATCCCTACTACCATACTTCCATTCAGTGCTAAAGATAATTGATTTGTGGTCGCTTATGCTAAGTTTCTCTGTAATTTCTAAATTGACTCTCGAAATTTTAATAATACGATTGCAAACCATACCACAGGTGGGGATGGAACCCACGGTCAGAGAGTCAGTCTGGAGTTATATGACTCTCTGATCGCGGATTCTCTCCCCTCCCGTGGTATAGTTTCTAAATTATTAACAAGGGTTTCCTTGTTTTCCAGAACCAAGTCGAGCAGATTATTTCCCCTTGTAGGTTCTGTCACAAAATGTTTAAAAAACAATCCTGAACTACCTCTAAGAAGTCGTTAGACTAAGTTCCCAGTCAAGGAATTCCAATTAATCTAAAGTTAGTCCCCTAGAATTACTACGCTATCGCGCCTAATGGCCTTAATTTCCTTTCTGGTCCCTGTCTAAATTTGGTGGACAGTATATCACGGCCTAAATTTAATTTTCATTCCCCTCTAAAAATTCTACATAGAAGCACATTGTATATGTAATTTCGGAGTTTACAGCAGTTTTTATGCAGCACTTGAAATTTTCTCGGACATACAGTGCCATCCCACCTTCCTTCCCGTTACTTTTATCAAAGTTGAACAACTTAAAACCTTGAATATGACTTTCAGTAGGCGTGTCCAGATTCTTCAGATTAAATCACAACTCAATTATGGCAAATAAGTCAATGTTACCAACACTTGCAACTAATCTCAGCTTCTCTATTTTGTTTCTAGTGCTACGACCACTTGTAAAATATATATTTAGAAACCCCTCTCTTCTCTTTTTCCTTCCTGCTCATTTCTGTTCTTCCACTTTATTGCTGTCCTTATCAACTAGTGCCGCTGACTTCTAATTTTCACCAATAACTAAATTTAACTTTACCTATAACTGGTGTCCTTATGCCTCACAATACTGCTACCCTTAGAATTCATCTTATCTAATTCTATTATACCATATTTCATTGCTTTCTCACAAAAACCCATACTACTATTTCTAGTTTAAAGCCCTAACACCTCCCTCCACTGCACTGGCCAGTGCCCCCACTCCAGACTTAGATAAGTGAACCCCATCCCTGGCATACATGTCATTTCTGCCATACAAGAGGTCCCATTTGTCTATGAATTGCACTGCAATGTTCTTACAGTGTTTGTTCAGCCACCAATTAACACCAATTGCCATGGGCAACCATTCATTTCCAACTCCTCACCTTGGCAGGATACCACATATTAAACTGATGGAAGATAGAGGTATGGGTGTGTGTGGGAAACAAGCAGGTTGCAACACTTGGGTTGGAAACAGTAAATGTATAAAAGGCATTCAGCATGAAGTTATAAATAAAGACAATAGATCAGGTCAGCAAACAAAGGGGGACAGCAGAGGGCAGCAAGGGACTAGCTCCCTTAAGGTTTACTATACTAATAGCAGGAGTGTAAGAAATAAGATAGATGAGCTAAGATTAATTGCAAGTGCAGGAAACATAAATATTATTGCTATAACAGAGACCTGGCTCAATCTGAAAGATAGAGAGATGCCCTCTGAATGTCACATACAAGGCTATAAATTATTCCACACTGACAGGATCAACAGAAAAGGTGGTGGAGTAGCGATGTATGTCAGAGACAATTTAAATTGTTGTGTTAGACAAGATATTAAATTAGAAGCGTCAGCCACTGAATCTGTTTGGTTACAGCTTCTCGAGGGCCGAGAAAAACTAATTTTGGGTGTGATTTACAGGGCCCCAAATCTTGATAGGGAGTGCAGTAAACTTCTATGGGACGAAATTCGTAAGGCATCTACATACGAAAATGTTGTGCTAATGGGAGATTTCAACTATAGACAGATTGACTGGAGCAATTTGACAGGAAATTTAGAGTCAGGTGACTTTCTTGATACAATCCAGGATGTTTTTTAAAACAGTTTGTGACAGAGCCAACTAGGGGAAATAACCTCCTTGACTTGGTTCTTGCCAGTAGGGAAACACTAATTAATAATCTTGAGGTTAATGATGAGCTTGGGGAAAGTGATCACAAATCACTCAGTCTTAATATATCATGGAATTCCCCTAATAATGGCAATCAAGTCTCCGTCCCTGACTTTCGCTTGGCTGATTTCATAGGACTGAAAAATTACTTAGGTGGGCTGAACTGGAATGACCTGACTAAGGGTCAGGTAGGTGGTGATGGTTGCCGATGTGATGCTTTCCAGGGCATAGTTCTAGCTGCTCAGTCAAATTATGTTCCAAATAGGGAAATCAGATCAAACAAAAATGATCCTAAATGGATGAACAATAGATTAAAATATCTGATTGGTCAAAAGAGAGGCATATATAGGCAAATCAAAAGAGGAGAGGGGCAATTAAGAAATTGATTTATTCAGTTAAAGAGAGAAATAAAAAAGGGAATTAGAAAAGCAAAAAGAGATTATGAGGTTAAAGTTGCAAGAGAATCGAAGACTAACCCAAAAGGATTCTTTCAGGTATACAGAAGTAAGATCAGGGACAAGATAGGCCCACTCAAAAGTTCCTCGGGTCAGCTCACTGACAGTGATAAGGAAATGTGTAGAATTTTTAACACATACTTCCTCTCAGTTTTTACACAGGAGGATACCAGCGATATTCCAGTAATGATAAATTATGTAGAACAGGACGATAATAAACTGTGCACGATTAGGGTCACAAGTGACATGGTCCTCAGGCAAATAGATAAATTAAAACCTAACAAATCCCCAGGCCCTGATGAACTGTATGCAAGGGTTCTAAAGGAATGTAAAGAGGAGCTTAGCACACCTTTGGCTAATCTTTTCAACATATCACTACAAACTGGCATGGTGCCAGATAAGTGGAAAATGGCAAATGTGATACCTATTTTCAAAACAGGTGACAGGTCCTTAGCTTCGAACTATAGACCAATAAGCCTAATCGCCATAGTGGGAAAATTTATGGAATCAATAATTGCCGAGGCAGTTCATAGCCACCTTGAAAAGCATAAATTAATCAACGAATCTCAGCATGGTTTTACAAAGGGGCGTTCCTGCCTTACGAATTTATTTACTTATTTCACTAAGGTATTTGAGGAGGTAGATCATGGTAATGAATATGATATTGTGTATATGGACTTCAGTAAGGCTTTTGACAGGGTCCCACATCAGAGACTATTGAGGAAAATTAAAGCACATGGAATAGGAGGAGAAATTTTTTCCTGGATAGAGGCATGGTTGACAAATAGGCAGCAGAGAGTTTGCATAAATGGGGAGAAATCAGAGTGGGGAAGCGTCACGAGCGGTGTTCCACAGGGGTCAGTGTTGGGCCCCCTGCTGTTCACAATCTACATAAACGACATAGATGAGGGCATAAAGAGCGACATCGGCAAGTTTGCCGATGACACCAAAATAGGCCGTCGAATTCATTCTGACGAGGACATTGGAGCACTCCAGGAAGATTTGAATAGACTGATGCAGTGGTCGGAGAAGTGGCAGATGCAGTTTAATATAGACAAATGCAAAGTTCTAAATGTTGGACAGGACAATAACCATGCCACATATAAACTAAATAATGTAGATCTTAATATTACGGATTGCGAAAAAGATTTAGGAGTTCTGGTTAGCAGTAATCTGAAACCAAGACAACAGTGCATAAGTGTTCGCAATAAAGCTAATAGAATCCTTGGCTTCATATCAAGAAGCATAAATAATAGGAGTCCTCAGGTTGTTCTTCAACTCTATACATCCTTGGTTAGGCCTCATTTAGATTATGCTGCACAGTTTTGGTCACCGTATTACAGAATGGATATAAATTCTCTGGAAAATGTACAAAGGAGGTTGACAAAGTTGATCCCATGTATCAGAAACCTTCCCTATGAGGATAGACTAAGGGCCCTGAATCTGCACTCTCTAGAAAGACGTAGAATTAGGGGGGATATGATTGAGGTGTATAAATGGAAGACAGGAATAAATAAAGGGGATGTAAATAGTGTGCTGAAAATATCTAGCCTAGACAGGACTCGCAGCAATGGTTTTAAGTTGGAAAAATTCAGATTCAGGAAGGATATAGGAAAGTACTAGTTTGGTAATAGAGTTGTGGATGAGTGGAACAAACTCCCGAGTACCGTTATAGAGGCCAGAACGTTGTGTAGCTTTAAAAATAGGTTGGATAAATACATGAGTGGATGTGGGTGGGTGTGAGTTGGACCTGATAGCTTGTGCTACCAGGTCGGTTGCCGTGTTCCTCCCTTGAGTCAATGTGACCTGACCTGACTAGGTTGGGTGCATTGGCTTAAGCCAATGCCTCGCATGGGCCAGTAGGCCTTCTGCAGTGTTCCTTCGTTCTTATGTTCTTATGTTCCCTGCTTCCTAATTATGTCTATCACTGACCTATACTTTCTAATCAGGTGTTCACTCCAACGTCTGGCAGCATCATTGCCTCCCTCACTGAGACAGGTAATAGGATTGCTTCCATTACTTCTCATCATGTCGTCCAGATGGCTAACAGTAGCCTCCATCCCGGCCTCAGAAAAATACACTCATTGCCTCCTCTTGCTATGTCTATGACAAAAAGCCCTACCCGTAAACATAACCTGACTATTTCCATATATAACGATGTTCTTACTTTCATTGTCTGTGTTTGTCGTGACGCTCTCGACGGTCTTTGTGAGATGGTCTAAAGTCGTCAATTCACATTCGTGTGTCAACACTGAGAAGGAATTGCTGGTCTCCACAACAGTTTTCTGAAGCTTTCTTAACTTCAGCTTTGTTCCATCTGTTGCAACCAGCATCCAGTCTCTGGTTCGAGAAAGAAGAAAAAACGCACAATACCGAGACTGGAACACTGCACAAATTACCCGCACATAGGAGGACTTTACCACGATGTTTCGGTCCGACTTGGACCATTTACAAAGTGATACTAACAGGAAAGAGTTCAAGTTCAGGTATGTTTGCCAGGACGGGTTCTGGCCCGTGTCTTCACCATGTGGTGACCCGACAGTGGCTCCCGAGGGAGTGTTAGAGCTGGTACAAGTGATGTGCCATTTACAGCCCTATGGCGGGGACTGTAAGCTATACATCTCCAATATTTTGGAAAGACTGGTCGCTCTCTTTCTGACAGACTCAAAAAACTCGAAAGAAGTGTTAGACTTGCCTACACTAATAATGTTCTTTTCTGTCATGTTAGAGATCACTAATTCCAGGTTTCTCATTCGCCATCTTGTTGAAGCGTCACTTATACACAACTTTACTTGTATGAATCTTCGTGACTTAACATGATCCTTTCTTCTCCTTCTTTCCTATTTTCCCCTTTTTCTTTTTCTTTTTTTTCGGCCTGTTGTGTTAGTCAGTTCCCCCTCCCCCCTGTGTTTGGTCCTACCCTTGTGGACCAGTAGCTCTCCTGCAGTGCTCTGCTCAGTGCAGTGCTCAGACTGACCTCACTTCTTAGTCTTCTCCATTACACTACTGTTGCTGCTACCTTTACTTCCGTCTTCCTTCCCCTTGTTTTATCTCTCTTCTGCCACTAAACTCTTCTCACTACTCTCTACTACCACTATTTTTTCTACTACTACTTCCACTTCCACTACTTCCTCTTCTCCCTCTCTTGCTCCCGTCCCTTGTTCCACTCACCTGTATATACTGACTTCCTCACTCTTTCTTGTTAATGTAACAGTAGACCACGACATCCTACTCCACAAACTTGATCACTACGGTATAAGAGGCCATGCGCTTGCTTATTTAAAATCTTACATTACTAATAGGTATCAGTACGTCACCATTAAAGACACAGCATCAGCAACACGGCCACTTGATACTGGAGTACCGCAGGGAAGTGTCCTTGGTCCCCTGCTCTTCCTCATATACATCAATGACCTTCCAAACGTATCCCAACACCTGAAACCCATTCTCTTTGCTGATGACACGACTTATGTCATCTCTCACCCTAATCTTGCCACCCTCAACACCATTGCGAATGAGGAGCTGATTAAAATATCGACTTGGATGACAGCCAATAAACTTACGCTTAACACTGACAAAACCTACTATATTATGTTTGGTAGCAGAGCAGGAGATGCACAAATTAACATTAAGATTGACAACACTCTAATTACCAGAAATAATGGGGGAAAATTCCTAGGCTTATACCTTGACAACAACCTGAATTTCAGCACCCATATCCAGCATATAGCCAAAAAAGTATCCAAAACGGTTGGGATCCTCTCCAAGATGCGATACTACGTGCCGCAAAATGCCCTTCTCACACTATACCACTCACTTATTTATCCATACCTCACCTATGCTATTTGTGCTTGGGGATCAACTGCAGCAACACACCTAAAGCCAATAATAACCCAACAAAAAGCTGCAGTAAGAATAATCACTAAATCCCATCCCTGGCAACACACCCCCCCACTCTTCATAGATCTAAACTTGCTCCCAGTTCAGTACATCCACACTTACTTCTGTGCAATCTATATCTACAGGGCCTTAAACTCTAATATCAACCTTGACCTAAAACGCTTTCTTGATAGTTGTGACAGAACCCACAGGCATAACACCAGACACAAACATCTCTACGACATTCCCCGTGTCCGACTAAACCTTTACAAAAATTCAATGTATGTCAAAGGCCCTAAAATCTGGAATACCCTACCTGAGAACTCTAGAACTGCAGACACATTCATCACCTTCAAAACTACCATTAGAAAACATCTTATCTCCCTGATACACCCCATCAACTAACTACACGAATACCACCTGGTGGTTCACACTTACACTCACTCACCCATTTGACCATAAACAGAAATATTAATCTCAGTCTTAAAATAATGAATCCTGTGATACTCCAATACTGAAACTATGTACTGTACCAAAACAAAAGCATTCACATTGCTAAACTCACAAACTAGTATTTAGTCACTTAGCCATAATACCAACTTACCTCATAATTTGTAATATTTTACAATTAAGAATAAAACTAAGTATGCCCGAAATGCCTAGCCATGCTAAGCGTTCTAGTGGTACACTCTGTAATGCCTAGCCATGCTAAGCGTTCTAGTGGTACACTCTGTAATACCTAGCCATGCTAAGCGTTCTAGTGGTACACTCTGTAATACCTAGCCATGCTAAGCGTTCTAGTGGTACACTCTGTAATACCTAGCCATGCTAAGCGTTCTAGTGGTACACTCTGTAATACCTAGCCATGCTAAGCGTTCTAGTGGTACACTCTGTAATACCTAGCCATGCTAAGCGTTCTAGTGGTACACTCTGTAATACCTAGCCATGCTAAGCGTTCTAGTGGTACACTCTGTAATACCTAGCCATGCTAAGCGTTCTAGTGGTACACTCTGTAATACCTAGCCATGCTAAGCGTTCTAGTGGTACACTCTGTAATCATAATTTTACTACATGTAAACCAAACAATAACCAAATTTCTGTAAACTCAGCATTGTAATCCTTATAGAGAATAAACTTTGAATTTGAATTTGAATTTGAATGTCAGACCGATGCGTCGTCGTAAGCTCCGTCTCTTATGTGCGGGTTATTCGACTGTTCGTGTCGACTGTGTTCCGGGGATGATCCTCTCACACACCATTCAGTCGTTGAATCTCTCTTCTTGTTTTCATCATGATGAAGATAGTTGTTCATAGTCGAGGGAAGCCAACATCACAGTCTCAGTATGCTAAAAACGGAGAGCATACTAGTCACATCTTTACGCGAGAGAAAATCTCTGTTCCACAAGGTACAATAATCGCTCCCATCCTGTTTCTTATCCGTGTCTTCCTTTTGCTGACGATACCGACATGGAAAGCTCGAAATAAAAACTAGGTCGGAGTAAAAATATTTTAACTACACAATAGATCGAATAACGAAAAAAGGCACAATGCCGTGACTGGAACGATAGACAAATAACTCGCACATAGAAGAGAGGAGCTTACGACGACGTTTCGGTCCGACTTGGACCATTTACAAAGTCACACTAACCAGAAGTGGAGCAGGACGGCTATATATAGGCAGGAAGAGGTAGTGGTGGTAGTAGTAGTAGTAGTACTAGTAGTGGTAGTAGTAGTAGTAGTAGAAGTGGTAGTAGTTGTACTAGTAGTAGTGGGGAATTAAGGAGGATGAGCCAGTCAAATACAAAGAAAGGGGATCACTGCAAGGGAGCTAGGTGCCCACAGAGGGAGAGCAAGTGCACAGAGGTGGGGGGAAGGGAAATAATGAAATAAATAACGAAGGAACAGAAACACAAGACAGAAGAAAGACAACCAAGAAACAGAAAAGAGGAAGGGGGAAGAGGGAGAAGAAGAAAAAATGAGGAATCAGGTTAAGTCACGGGTGTCCTAAGTTTGGAACATTTTACAATGTAGTGGGAGAGGAAGGCATCTACAGAGACGAAGCCAGGAGTAAGATTCATACAAGGAAAGTTATGTATTAGAGAGGATTCAACTAGACGGCAACTGTTCGAGTTGGAAGTAGGGAAGACAGTTTTAGCAGAAGACCAGTCAATAGGATGGCTATGATCTCTGACGTGACAGAAAAGAGCATTGTTAGTGTCGGCAAGCCTAACACTATTTTTGTGCTCCCTAAGTCTGTCAGAAAGAGATCGACCAGTTTCTCTAAAGTATTGAAGAGGACAGGAGGAACAAAAAATAGAGTAGACACCAGGAACATCTGTAGAGGGAGGAGAGGTATGAACGAGATTAATGTGAAGAGTGTTAGTCTGGCGGAAAGTAAGTTTTATGTCTAAGGGACGGAGAGAATTGTTGAGATTAGAAAGACCGGAAATGTAGGGAAGGCAGAGGATAGAAGAGTTCCCAGGAGTGTAGAGTTTGGGAGAGAAGAAATTACGTATAGCACGTGAGAGGGCAGAGTCTATGAAATGGGAAGGGTAGCCAAGACGGGAGAACGAATTATGAAGAGTGGAAATTTCTGCTGGAAGGAACTAACCTCTGCGATTGTCAATCCCACCTTCTTATTGGCTAGAACCTGGTCACTAGTTGAACGATGGGGCCCCATCATCAACTCTTAGCAACCTGGTTCGCTGGTTGGGGGAGGTAGCCTGTAAATGAGGGTGTGTCCATGCGCCGAATAAAGGTTACGTACTCTTTGCATGCCACACAGGTCATGGTGTCAGTATTTGAAGGAGAGGTGTAAAAGGTAAGGTTTTCCCATGAGGGTTTACTGGAGTCGTCGTTATCTTCCTCTTCTGGAGTGAATTCACTGGGAGAATCTACAATGGTGGTAGCAGGTGACTGAGGGTCGACAGGAGCAGCTGTGAGGTGTATTGGTTGTGTAACAGCAGGCTGGGAGAGGTGGGAGACGGTGGTTGAGGCAACTTGAGTATCACAGATGCGGAGGGCACGGAGAAAGAGGGAGATAAGAACACTTTTCTTGACAGGGGAAGCATGATAGGAAAAGTAGTGAATGTGGGCACCTAGCTCCCTTGCAGTGCTCCCCTTTCTTTGTATTTGACTGGCTCCTCCTCCTTAATTCCCCACTACTACTACCACTACTACTACCTCTTCTACTACTACTACTACTACTACTACTACTACTACTACTACTACTACTACTACTTGGGACAGAACCCACAGGGGATAGTGTAGACTGCTGTAGAAGGCCTACAGCAGGCAGGCGTCTACAGCAGGCGTGTAAGAAATATGTAGGCCAGGCAGAGATCTTCCTGCTGGAACGAGGCACAACTTTCTCACCGAACGAGACCTCAGACGTGCCTAGAAGCCTCACTAATCGGTCACCGAAGCGTGTATCCATGATTTCTCTTACTATGTTGCCCTGTGTCCTGCTCTACTTATCGTTAGTGTGACTTTTTAAATGGTCCAAGTCGGACCGAAGCGTCGTCGTAAGCTCCTCTCTTCTATGTGCGGGTTATTTGTGTATAGATCGAATAACTGTGAAAAACTAATGGGAAGTGATAATGTCAGAGAATTTCGCTTTTAAAGATCACAACAATGTATCTACCACATCTGCTAGGAAAATGATAGGATGAATAATGAGAACCTTCAAAACTGGGGACGCAAAGCCAATGAAGATTCTTTTCAAATCGCTTGTTCTCTCTAGGCTGGAGTACTGCTGTTCACTAGCGCCTTTTTCAAGGCTGGCAAAATTGCAGACCTGGAGAATATACACAGAACTTTCACAGCACATATAGGTATGATAAAGCTCCTAAATTACTGGAAACGTCTGAAGTCCCTTGATCTGTACTTCTTGGAATGAAGGCGAGAAACATACATGATAATATGCACTTAGAAAATCCTAGAAAGACTAGTCCCAAATCTACACAGGAAAATCACTCTTTATGAAAGCAAAAGACTCGGCAGGCAGTGCAACATACCCGTAGTGAAAGAATGTACCTTGAGTACACTAAGAAACAATACAGTAAGTTGCAGGGGCCCAAGACTGTTCAAGTTCCTCCCAGCATAAATAAGAGGGATTACCAATAGACCCCTGACTGTCTTCAAGAAGGCGCTGGACAGGCACTTAAAGTCAGTAACTAACCAGAAGTAACAACCTGGTTGATCAGGTCATGATCCACCACGAGGCCTGGTCATGGACCGGGCCGCAGGGGTGTTGATCCCCCGAAGTATCCTGCCGGTATAAGCAAGAACACCACACCACTGAGCAAGACTGGTTGATTATCAGAAGCCGGTGAGATGAGTCGCCACCTCTACCTCATCTTCCTCCCTCTACACATCTACATAATTTACCTTGCACACCTGCATAATTTACCTTGCACACCTACATAATCTACCTTACACATCTACCTCACTCATCTACTTAATCTACCCCACAACTCTAAGGTAGAAGGTAGCAATCACACATTATAATAGGTAAGACTATTGCTGTCTTGTATTACTGAACAAAGACAGAGTCCAGCCCTTTCAATATGTGTGCCATGTGTCTGGCTGCCTGGACTAGGTTGACTCAACCTGTGGCCAGCCAGACTGACTCAACCTGTGGCCAGCCAGACTGACTCAACCTGTGGCCAGCCAGACTGACTCAACCTGTGGCCAGCCAGACTGACTCAACCTGTGGCCAGCCAGACTGACTCAACCTGTGGCCAGCCAGACTGACTCAACCTGTGGCCAGCCAGACTGACTCAACCTGTGGCCAGCCAGGTGGTGTTTAAATGAGAGTAATGTGACACTAGCCTGATGAACAAGGTATGGTATATATATATATATATATATATATATATATATATATATATATATATATATATATATATATATATATACATATATATATATATATATATATATATATATATATATATATATATATATATATATATATATATATATATATATATATATATATATATATATATGTTATACATATTAATGACAGCTCAGAAACGCTAACATGTGGCATCCTCAAAATACATCTAAATAACTAATACATAAATTGGGCAACAGATGCTTCAGGTTCTGGACGGATTCTATACAGTGCACTAGAACACTGTACAACAAAACCATATAACATACTAGAACATAATGTATAATTAATCATGGTTGATCACAGAAAGTGAGATAGATTGATCATTATTCATGTGATCTACAGATTCTGAGAAAAATTATTTATAAAGAGGAAATTGTTTGAGAGAAAAGACAAACTTGGTGCACTCAAGTTTTTACTGTTAAATCTCAGAATTCCGTGAGATTGTTTACACTCAATGTGCAAAAAATTTAGATCCACAGTAAAGTAGACACAAAGTAAGAATTATTACACACAGTTGAGTATTGACTTACACTAATCCTCTATACAAGGCATTGACAGTTCATCATAACTCTGCTAGGATAAAATTTACATACGCAGAGTGGTCATTAGCTGTAAGGTGGTCGAAGTACGTGGCAACGGCTAACACACGCCATGACTGAGGAGTATTAACATCAGTGTTAATGGCTGACACTTGAGGTGTCATCACTTGTGGTGTGTGTAAGGAATAACGTGGTACATCAGAAGTACTGTCAGGGTGAGGTTCACTCGTCTGGTTGCCAGGAATCTCATCATCACTATCACACACTAACTTCATATGATCTAAATGTGACTTTTTATACTGACCACTATAGATTTTTCTCACTTTGTACTTATTACCCTTTATATATTCAACAACTCCGTTTAGACTAACACGGGTGTGGTCAGGCTATGGCAGTGCAGATGTCTTATTAAAATTAGTTTACATTACTCGTCAGCCTACTTTAATTTTGTTTGATTTTGCTTGAGTATTTCTAACTCTGAAAAATCTACTATTGACTTTTGAAGTATTTCTCGAATTCTTCTGAAAACACTTTAGTATGAATTGTTACAAAATCTACAGCAACTTGCAGGGTAAGTGTTTTTTCCCACCATATAAAGGATAATGTGGAGTGCCTTCTATAGAGGCACTGTAAGTAGAATTTATGGCATACTGAACATCAGGTATAACTTCATCCTATGTTAAACTATTGGGATTAATTGTTGCTCTCAAGACATTGAGTACTTTCTTATGTGTCCTTTCAGTTAAACCATTGCTGTCAGGATGGTGAGGGATGGTAGTTGACTCAGAGTTGTACAAAGTGCACAACTTTTCAATAATCTCCTTACAGAATTGCTCTCCATTATCTGTTATGAGTGACTTACGAATATTATATCTACAGGTTATGTGTTCCACAAACACTTTAGTCAGTGTTTCAGCAGTCTTATCTGCTATGGTTATTAACTCAGTGTATCTTGTGATATGATCTACCATCACACACAGATGATTATTGATCTGGAGGGAACATTAGAAACTAATCAACAAATCTAGCAACACTCAAGGTTCGCTGGTAGCAGGATATACCAGGAATGGATCTGCTCCACAAACATTACCTTTGCACTGCATGCAAACACTGCATTTCTTGATATACTCTGAAATTTCTGCTGACATATGAGGCTTAAAGTATTTCAACTTGACCTGTGTAACTGAACGATCAATACCAGGGTGTGCAACACCTGGTACATCGTGAACAACCTGCGGGGCTACATTCACTAGTGACATCAGAACTACTAATTGGTGTACTCTTCCGCTAGGAGTCCCCAGGTCAGCTATGCAGTACAGTAATTCTTGGTTCATAACAAAGTCACTGATAAGTGCTGATGGTTTCACAGAGAGTTCGATCTTCCGTCAAAATGTTAAGTAAAAGGGCACAAGAGCAACTAATGTGACATTTTATTGTGGCAACGTTTCGCTCTCCAGGAGCTTCGCAAAGCCTTTACAAACAATTCATGAACACAGAGGGTATATATAGGCTTCGAGTGAGGTGTAGCAGTTGTAATACTAGTGGAGGTAGTAGTAGTGATACATGTGGTAGAAAAAGTGAGCTTGTACATGAGTAAAAAGGTTATTGGGCAGCATAAAAGTACGTTGGGCAAATATTTCTGGTTGCATTTCAGAAGGCCTCTTTCAGTGTTCCTCTATTTTATGTTCTTATGTAGTTTCAGCAGCAACTATATGATGGCAAGGTATGTTTTCAGGAGGATTCTCGCTAAGACTTCAGAGATGATGAAGCACCTTTGTTTTGTTTGTGTTAGAAACAGCGATTAATGATGATTCAAGGCATTTACGTCTGCGGAAATTAGGCTCTGATCACAAGTCGGGCATCGTTGAGTTATTCCTTGAGGTGAATTGTGGAATTCTGGTGTTGTATGCAGGCGTTGTTCAGGTTTATGGTGGCCCGTGGCCTGGTGGAAAAAGCTCTTGCTTCACACGGTAAGGGTCGGGGTTCGACTCCCGGAAAAGGTTGGAAACACAGTTGAACTGGCAGGGTTCAACATAGTTGAACCAGCAAGGCTCAACACAGATGAACCAGCAAGACTCAACACAGTTGAACCAGCAAGACTCAACACAGATGAACCAGCAAGATTCAACACAGTTGAACCAGCAAGACTCAACACAGATGAACCAGCAAGACTCAACACAGATGAACCAGCAAGATTCAACACAGATGAACCAGCAAGACTCAACACAGATGAACCAGCAAGACTCAACACAGATGAACCAGCAAGACTCAACACAGATGAACCAGCAAGATTCAACACAGATGAACCAGCAAGACTCAACACATGAACCAGCAAGACTCAACACAGATGAACCAGCAAGACTCAACACAGATGAACCAGCAAGACTCAACACAGATGAACCAGCAAGACTCAACACAGATGAACCAGCAAGACTCAACACAGATGAACCAGCAAGACTCAACACAGATGAACCAGCAAGACTCAACACAGATGAACCAGCAAGACTCAACACAGATGAACCAGCAAGACTCAACACAGATGAACCAGCAAGACTCAACACAGATGAACCAGCAAGATTCAACACAGATGAACCAGCAAGACTCAACACAGATGAACCAGCAAGACTCAACACAGATGAACCAGCAAGATTCAACACAGATGAACCAGCAAGACTCAACACAGATGAACCAGCAAGACTCAACACAGTTGAACCAGCTATTCAGTTTTCATTCAATTATTTCACAACAATATGCCTCTACGACAACACTTGGGCTGCTATAACTTATACACACATTAACACAGGTCATAAACTCACTAGCAGCAGGCAGTGGGTCCTCTACTAGGATAAGGTCCAAAAAATAGGTAGAGTAATGGTTGCCTCTCCTTGTGTTCCATCCAAACATTTGGAACATCTCTCATATCTTATACACAAACTCTTCGTAAAACTCCGTAACAATGGTTCAAACTTGATCACTACACCTTGTTAACACTGGCATTATTTATTACAATGTAATGGAGATAGGAAGGTCAGACAGAGAGTGTGCTTTCCTGGAGCTGGTGTAGGTGACATAGTCAGCAAGTTGGATAATATTATGTCAGGTAACGGGAACAAGCCCATTATCTGTCTTAGTGCTGGTGGAAATGGCATTCAGAAGATCAAAAGTCAGGAGCTGCTGGATAAGTACAGGTCAACCATAGAAGTAATCAGGTACACAAATAACCTGCACATAAAGGAGAGAAGCTTACGACGACGTTTCGGTCCGACTTGGACCATTTACAAAGCCACACTAACTGTTAGTGTGACTGTCAATGGTCCAAGTCGGACCGAAACGTCGTCGTAAGCTTCTCTCTTTTATGTGCGGGTTATTTGTGTATCGTTCCAGTCACGGTATTGTGCCTTTTTTGTTAAGTAGTCAGGTCTAAGGGAGGGATCCCAGTCATATGTAGCATCTTGCCTAGGAAGGGAGTGGGCAATGAATGGATGTCTAGGGCAATTGGTATAAATTGCTGGTTAGACAGGTACTGCAAGGAACTTGCAATCCCATTCATTGATAACTGGGACCTATTCTTTGGCAAACGTGATATGTATGCAAGGGATGGGGTTCATCTCTCTGGGGCTGGAGTGGTTGCATTAGCCAATACGATTGAGAGGGTAATTGATGACTTGTCTAGGAATTTAAACTGATAGATTATAGAGGTATGGGTGTTTGTGGGAAACAATCAGGCTGCAGCATTAGGGTTAAAAACAGCAGTTATTACCGGGATACCTCAGGGATATGTTTAAAAGACAATATTCAAAATACAGTTGCTAGTAATGGCAAATCAATTGATCAACAAACAAAGAGAGATAGTAGAGGGCAGCGAGTGACTAGCTCCCTTAAGGTTTACTATACTAATAGTAGGAGTCTAAGAAATAAGATAGATGAGCTAAGATTACTTGCAAGTGCAGGTAATATAGATATTATTGGTATAACAGACCTGGTTCACCCTGAAAGATAGAGAAATACCTTCTGAATGCAACATACAGGGTTATAAACTATTCCACACTGATAGGGTCAACAGGAAGGGTGGTGGACTGGTGATGTATGCCAGAGATAATTTAAATTGTCTTAGACATGATATAAGATTAGAAACATCGAACACAGAATCTGTTTGGCTACAGTTTCTCGAGGGACGTGACAAATTAATTTTGGGTGTGATTTATAGGCCTCCAAACTTTGATAGGGAGTGCAGTAAGCTGTTATGGGACGAAATTCATAAGGCGTCTAGATATAAAAATGTTGTGATAATGGGAGATTTTAACTTTAGACAAATTGATTGGAACAATATGACAGGAAATCTTGAGTCTAGTGACTTTCTTGATACAGTTCAAGATTGCTTTTTAGAACAGGTTGTGACAGAACCAACTAGAGGAAACAATCTGCTTGACTTGGTTCTTGCCAACAAAGATTCACTAATTAATAATCTTGAGGTTAATGATGAACTTGGGGAAAGTGATCACAAATCACTTAGTTTTAATATATCATGGAATTACCCAGATAACTGCAATCAAATCTCTGTCCCAGATTTTCGCTTGGCCGACTTTATGGGACTGAAAAATTACCTGGGTGGGCTAACTATGGGTCAGGTAGGTGATCTTGGTTGCCAATATGACGTTTTTCAGAGCATAGTTCTAGCTGCCCAGACAACTTTTGTTCCGAGTAGGGAAATTAGATATAACAAAAATGATCCCAAATGGATGAACAATATATTAAAACATCTCATTGGTCAAAAGAGAGGCATATATAGGCGTATCAAAAGAGGGAAAGGGCAGTTAAGAAATCAATATATTCAATTAAAGAGATAAAAAAAGGAATAAGAAAAGCAAAAGGGGATTATGAGGCTAAGATCTCAAGGGATTCGAAGACTAACCCAAAAAGGCTCTTTCTGGTATACAGAAGTAAGATTAGAGACAAGATTGGCCCACTTAAGAGTAACTCAGGTCAGGTCACTGACAGTGATAAAGATATGTGTGAAATTTTCAGTTCTTACTTCCTCTGAGTTTTTACTCAGGAAGATACTAGCGATATTCCTGAAATAATAAATTATGTAGAACAGGATGATAAACTATGCACGATTGCAGTAACTAGTGACATGGTTCTCAGACAAATAGAGAAACTAAAACCTAACAAATCCCCAGGTCCTGATGAACTGTTTGCAAGGGTGTTAAAGGAATGTAAAGAGGAACTTAGCATACCTTTGGCTAATCTTTTTAACATATCACTACAAACTGGCATAGTGCCTGATAAGTGGAAAATGGCAAATGTAATACCTATTTACAAGGCAGGTGACAGGTCCTTGGCTTGGAACTATAGAAAAATTATGGAAAAATTTATGGAATCAATTGCCGAAGCAATTCGTAGCCATCTTGACAGACACAGACTGATTAATGAATCTCAGCATGGTTTTACAAAGGGGCGTTCCTGTCTTACGAATTTACTAACTATTTGAGGAGGTAGATCATGGTAATGTATATGATATTGTGTATATGGACTTCAGTAAGGCTTTCGATAGAGTTCCACACCAGAGGCTATTGAGGAAACTTAGGACACACGGAATAGGAGGAGAAATTTTTTCCTGGATAGAGTCGTGGCTGACAAATAGGCAGCAGAGAGTTTGCATAAATGGGGAGAAATCAGAATGTGGGCACGTCACAAGCGGTGTTCCTCAGGGGTCAGTGTTGGGCCCGTTGCTGTTCACATTTTACATAAACGACATAGATGAGGGAATAAATAGCGACATAAGCAAATTTGCTGATGACACCAAAATAGGCCATCCAATTAATTCTATTGAGGACATTAGTGCACTCCAGGATGATTTGAATAGACTGATGCAATGGTCGGAGAAGTGGCAGATGCAGTTTAATATAGACAAATGCAAAGTTCTAAATGTTGGACAGTTAAATAACCATGCCACATATAAACTAAATAATATAGATCTTAATACTACTGATTGTGAAAAGGATTTAGGAGTTCTGGTTAGCAGTAATCTAAAACCAAGACAACAGTGCATTAGTGTTCACAATAAAGCTAACAGAATCCTTGGCTTCATATCTAGAAGTATAAATAATAGAAGTCCTCAGGTTGTTCTTCAACTCTATATATCCTTGATTAGGCCTCATTTAGGCTATGCTGCTCAGTTCTGGTCACCGTATTACAGAATGGATATAAATACACTGGAAAACGTACAGAGGAGGATGACAAAGATGATCCCATGTATCAGAAATCTTCCCTATGATGATAGACTGAGGCCCTGAATCTAGAATTAGGGGGGATATGATTGAGGTGTATAAATGTAAAACAGGAATAAATGTAGGGGATGTAAATAGCGTGCTGAAAATATTTAGCCTAGACAGGACTCGTAGCAATGGCTTCAAGTTGGAAAAGTTCAGAGTCACAAACCTACTGGAGTTTTATGATAAAGTAACAGAAGTAAGACACGAGAGAGAGGGGTGGGTTGATTGCATTTTCTTGGACTGCAGGAAGGCCTTTGACACAGTTCCTCACAAAAGATTAGTGCAGAAGCTAGAGGATCAGGCACATATAACAAGAAGGGCACTGCAAAGGATCAGAGAATACCTGACAGGGAGGCAACAACGAGTCATGGTACGTGGTGAGGTATCACAGTGGGCACCGGTGATGAGTGGGGTCTCACAGGGGTCAGTCCTAGAACCAGTGTTGTTTCTGGTATATGTGAACGACATGATGGAAGGGTTAGACTCAGAATTGTTCCTGTTTGCAGATGATGTGAAGTTAATGAGGAGAATTAAATCTGATGAGGACCAGGCAGGACTTCAAAGAGACCTGGACAGACTGGACAACTGGTCCAGCAACTGGCTTGAATTTAACCCCGCCAAATCAAAGTCATGAAGATCGGGGACGGACAAAGAAGACCGCAGATGGAGTACAGGTTAGATGGCCAAAGACTGCAAACCTCGCTCAAGGAGAAAGATCTTGGGGTGAGTATAACATCGAGCATGTCTCCGGAAGCACACAACCAGATAACTGCTGCAGCATATGGGCACCTGGCAAACCTGAGAATAGTATTCCGATTCCTTAGTAAGAAATCGTTCAAGACACTGTACACCGCGTACGTCAGGCCCATACAGGAGTATGCAGCACCTGTTTGGAACCCACACTTGATCAAGCACGTCAAGAAATTAGAGAAAGTGCAAAGGTTTGCAACAAGGCTAGTTCCAGAGCTAAAGGGAATGTCCTACGAAGAAAGGTTAAGGGAAATCGGACTGACGACACTGGAGGACAGGAGGGTTAGGGGAGACATGATAACGACATACAAATACTGCGTGGAATAGACAAGGTGGACAGAGATAAGATGTTTCAGAAAAGGGACACAGAAACAAGGGGTCACAATTGGAAGTTGAAGACTCAGACGAGTCACAGGGATGTTAGGAAGTATTTCTTCAGTCATAGAGTCGTCAGGAAGTGGAATAGTCTAGCAAGTGACGTAGTGGAGGCAAGAACCATACATAGTTTTAGATGAGGTATGATAAAGCTCATGGAGCAGGGAGAGAGGGGACCTAGTAGCACTCACTGAAGAGGCGGGGCCAGGAGCTGAGTCCCGACCTCTGCAACCACAATTAGGTGAGTACACAGGATCACAGTCCACTTCACACAGATGATTGACTTCCTCACAAAGTCGGCGAATGGAGGACGAATTATATACTTTCTCGCCGATCCACAAACGTTTATGACTTGACTGGGAGGTTCACATAATGATTCAGGCTGCGAAGGTCTCTAGTAGGTGGTAGATAGTAGAGGGTAGATATGTAGGTAGATAAGTGGTGTAGCGTGGGTGATGGAGTGGACCACCTGACACACACTGGCTGGCTTCTCCATCACTACTCTCTACTCAAACTAAGGAGGTCGGCTTAAAATCCTACACTACGCCACAGTATACCACATGCATGAGATTTTGCTTAATTTGCGTTATAATAATTTTACTGCTGAAAAGCAGGGGTGTTACTAGCATGTTAAGAGACCATACAATAAGTGTCAGGGGCCCGAGACTGTTCAACTGCCTCCCAGCATACATAAGGGGGATTACCAACAGACCCCTGGCAGTCTTCAAGCTGGCACTGGACAAGCACCTAAAGTCAGTTCCTGACCAGCCGGGCTGTGGCTCGTACGTTGGTTTGCGTGCAGCCAGCAGTAACAGCCTGGTTGATCAGGCTCTGATCCACCAGGAGGCCTGGTCACAGACCGGGCCGCGGGGGCGTTGACCCCCGGAACTCTCTCCAGGTAAACTCCAGGTAAAACACTAACGACCCCTTTCAAGGCAGACGAAATTGCAGACCTGGAGAATATACAGAGAATATGGAAATTTTGTAAGTCTACGTGTATGAACTTCGTCGTAACATCAATATAAATAATCTCAATGGGAGGTGACACCCATATATTGTTTACAGTAATTACGCCGTGTAGATGACTGAGAAAACTTCTGCCACTCCTGGTGGCTGCAAGTGGCTCCT
Source organism: Cherax quadricarinatus (assembly GCF_038502225.1). Lineage (NCBI taxonomy): Eukaryota > Metazoa > Arthropoda > Malacostraca > Decapoda > Parastacidae > Cherax > Cherax quadricarinatus. The sequence goes on along the minus strand of NC_091358.1, from coordinate 22,697,983 downwards.
TCGACATCACAAATATTATCCACATCTATCCTAGACCAGTACTATATCCTAGACCAGTACTATATCCTAGACCAGTACTATATCCTAGACCAGTACTATATCCTAGACCAGTACTATATCCTAGATCAGTACTATATCCTAGACCAGTACTATATCCTAGACCAGTACTATATCCTAGACCAGTACTATATCCTAGACCAGTACTATATCCTAGACCAGTACTATATCCTAGACCAGTACTATATCCTAGACCAGTACTATATCCTAGACCAGTACTATATCCTAGACCAGTACTATATCCTAGACCAGTACTATATCCTAGACCAGTACTATAGATTAATGTTGGATAACAACAGTAGGCATGGCGTTACAAATTAGTGGTTGACTGTATATATAAAATAAGAACACCACTTACCCGATGACTGGTAGTCAGTGGAGATCTTTATAGTGCCCACAGTACCTGTCTTATTATAACACCTAACTGACTCACGAAATCGTAATGACACGATTGCAAACAAACCATACCCCGGCCGGGATTGAACCCGCGGTCAGAGAGTCTCAAAACTCCAGCCCGACGCTAACGCGACGGGCTGGAGTTTTGAGACTCTCTGACCGCGGGTTCAATCCCGGCCGGGGTATGGTTTATAACACCTAACTGGCCAGTTAGGAGTTTTATATAATAAGAAGGTTTATTTAACTGTAGGCGAGGAGGCAGCATCCCTGGCCTTCCTTTATTTCCTCTTTTGTTTAGATGTCCTGCTAAATCGATACGACTGCCTTTCCAGCAGGACTATAATATCACTTGGGTTGTCCTGAGTCTGGAGTCGAGACTCCAGTACAACTCTGCGCTCTCACACGGTTACATGTGTTCACTCAGAGAATGGCGATTCATTTCACTTCACACGTTCCCTTAACTTCAAGTCATTATCATTACTTCTTTCTCAATTCACAAGGCGACTTAGAAGTGGATCCATTAAGATCTGAGCCTGATGAGTGTCAATTGAACAGTTGGGTATTCTCTCCAATAAACTCGTTCGTCATGGCGTCGCGTCATTCCCGGGTGGGCGTCCATCACTATTCACTATTTTTTTTTTGTTTTTACCCTATTATGGCGGTTTCGTAAGTTACGTTCCCTCACTCTTCACCAGGAACAGTTACAACACCTCCTATTATGAAGAGAGACCACTAAACACGTTTCCGCCTTAGGAACCGGCAGTTTCCTGGTTCCATGTTAACAGGGATACCCTACCATACCCCTATGCTCCACGAGACTACCCATGCATGCCCAAGCCTCCCCTCTCGGACCTCAGCGCATGCGCAGGGCTTCTCTATTGGTTGTCTTCAAATATATTTTGGCCAAACAGAATACATTAATTACATATTTACATGATACAATATAAGTTTGAGAAAATTACCCCAGAATTTTACACAGAGAGCTTTCACAGCACGAATAAGTATGATAAGGTACTTGAATTACTGGGCACGGTTGAAGTCCCTTGACTTGTACTCCCTGGAACGGAGGCGAGAAAGATACATGGTAATATACACTTGGAAAATCGTAGGACTAGTCTCTAATCTTCACACGAAAATCACTCCCTACGAAAGCAAAAGTCTCGGCAGGAGATGCAACATTCCCCTAATGAAAAGCAGGGGCGCCACGAGTACACTGAGAGACAACACAGTAGGTGTCAGGGGCCCAAGACTGTTCAACTGCCTCCCAGCATACGTAAGGGGGGATTACCAATAGACCCCTGGCTGTCTTCAAGAAGGTACTGGATAGATACATAAAGTCAGGACCTTACCAGCCGAGCTGTGGTTCAAACGTTGGTTTATGTGCGGCCAGCAGTAACAGCCTGGTTGATCAGATCCTGATCCACCACGAGGCCTTGTCATGGACCGGGCCGCGGGGGCGTTGACCCCTGAAACAGCCTCCAGGTAAAGGTATGCAAGCAGTAAGGTACACTGGTAGGCTGGAGTAAGTACTGACTCCTGACAGAGCCGGGTTAAGGTGGCTTCTCTCAGTTGGGTTGGCTTGCTGGCTTGCTTGCTTGCTTTCTGGCTTGCTTGGCTTGCTTGGCTTGCTGGAATGCTTGCAAAATGTTCACACAGACGTTTTGAAGGCAGGGCAGACGTATGGCTTGCTAGCTTGGGCTATATTGTAGAGATTGGCTCAACCTGGCTTGGCGCCAACTAATTGCACAGCAACCCGGCTCTACAAAAACCATTCGCAAGGTGGCTCGTTGCCCGGTAGGCAAAGCTCTCGCTTCACACGCTGAGGATCCGGGTCCGATTCCCGACAAGGGTGGAAACATTGGGTGTGTTTCCTTACACCTGTTGTCAGTGTTCACCCATCAGTACATTGGGTACCTGGGTGTTAGTGGACTGGTGTGGATCGCATCCTGGGTGTTAGTGGACTGGTGTGGATCGCATCCTGGGTGTTAGTGGACTGGTGTGGATCGCATCCTGGGTGTTAGTGGACTGGTGTGGGTCACATCCTGGGTGTTAGTGGACTGGTGTGGGTCGCATCCTGGGTGTTAGTGGACTGGTGTGGGTCACATCCTGGGTGTTAGTGGACTGGTGTGGGTCGCATCCTGGGTGTTAGTGGACTGGTGTGGGTCACATCCTGGGTGTTAGTGGACTGGTGTGGGTCGCATCCTGGGTGTTAGTGGACTGGTGTGGGTCACATCCTGGGTGTTAGTGGACTGGTGTGGGTCGCATCCTGGGTGTTAGTGGACTGGTGTGGGTCACATCCTGGGTGTTAGTGGACTGGTGTGGGTCACATCCTGGGTGTTAGTGGACTGGTGTGGGTCGCATCCTGGGTGTTAGTGGACTGGTGTGGGTCGCATCCTGGGACAAAACTGACCTAATTTGCGGGAAATGCTCAGCATAACAAGGGACTTTCTATATAGTAGTATGTCATTGATGTCAGCTATGGTCTGTATACCTTGTACATGTACTGGTATACCTTGTACATGTACTGGTATACCTTGTACATGTGCTGGTATACCTTGTACATGTGCTGGTATACCTTGTACATGTACTGGTATACCTTGTACATGTGCTGGTATACCTTGTACATGTACTGGTATACCTTGTACATGTGCTGGTATACCTTGTACATGTGCTGGTATACCTTGTACATGTACTGGTATACCTTGTACATGTACTGGTATACTTGTACATGTATACCTTGTACATGTACTGGTATACCTTGTACATGTACATGTGCTGGTATACCTTGTACATGTGCTGGTATACCTTGTACATGTACTGGTATACCTTGTACATGTGCTGGTATACCTTGTACATGTGCTGGTATACCTTGTACATGTGCTGGTATACCTTGTACATGTACTGGTATACCTTGTACATGTGCTGGTATACCTTGTACATGTACATGTGCTGGTATACCTTGTACATGTACTGGTATACCTTGTACATGTACTGGTGTACCTTGTACATGTACTGGTATACCTTGTGCATGTGCTGGTATACCTTGTACATGTGCTGGTATACCTTGTACATGTGCTGGTATACCTTGTACATGTACTGGTATACCTTGTACATGTACTGGTATACCTTGTACATGTGCTGGTATACCTTGTACATGTGCTGGTATACCTTGTACATGTACTGGTAGAAATAAAGATATTATTATTATTATTATTATTATTATTATTATTATTATTGTCATTATTATTACACGAGCGAGGAAGATGATAATGGAGGTAGCCAGGCAGGACGGTCAGTCAGCCTCCCGAGGGTGACAAACTGGTAGTCCCTTCACGTAAGACTGAGTAACGCGGCTACTATACAAACCCCACCGAAACCCCCGGCCCCCACCCAGCAAGAGGACATCGTGGGGCTCCTAACTAGACCCCTGGGACAACTCTGGTGAAACGTCTACAATAAAGATACCCAGATGTCGCGGCTGTTTAATTCTTTATATTGTCGGTACTGTATACTATGTATATACAAGTTTGATCGCTCGTTATCAACGTAATCCAACGGAATTACGTAACCACACACTACCACCGTTGTTGGGTTCGTTGTGGTGGAAGAATGAAGGTAGCAATAACACGTTATAACAGGTGAGATTGTTGTTATATTGTATTAGTGGACAAAGACGGTGTCCAGCCCTTCCAGTACGTCTGCCGTGTGTCTGCCGTGTGTCTGCCGTGTGTCTGCCGTGTGTCTGCCGTGTGTCTGCCGTGTGTCTGCCGTGTGCCTGCCGTGTGTCTGCCGTGTGTCTGCCGTGTGTCTGCCGTGTGCCTGCCGTGTGTCTGCCGTGTGTCTGCCGTGTGTCTGCCGTGTGTCTGCCGTGTGTCTGCCGTGTGTCTGCCGTGTGCCTGCCGTGTGTCTGCCGTGTGTCTGCCGTGTGTCTGCCGTGTGCCTGCCGTGTGCCTGCCGTGTGCCTGCCGTGTGTCTGCCGTGTGTCTGCCGTGTGTCTGCCTGCTTGCCTGGACCAGACTGACTCGACCAGCCGGGTGGTGTTCCAGTCAGTCACATGACACAATCTTGATGGTCAACGTATGGTACATATATATTAGTAACAGCTCTACCTTACCTACCTCACTCATCTACCTCACTCATCTACCTCACTCATCTACCTCACACTTCTGCTTCACCTACCTCATCATTCAAACATCTACCTCACATCTATCTGTCGTCCTCTCCGCACATCCACAAATCTACCTATCTATCCGTAATCTGTTCCATGATGCTATAATCTCGCCCCAATAATCCTTCCTGGGTTTATTTAGATTATTGTCTAGTATGTTATAGACACTAACTTTCTAGGGACTTTCTATTCGTAAAAACTCTCTCGTATCTAACAGTTTGTGCTCTATAAAGTTTTGAGAGTTCAAACAGCGACTCTAGCAGTTACAGCTCTTTGAATAGTGTGTGTGTGTGTGTGCGTGTGTGTGTGTGTGTGTGTGTGTGTGTGTGTGTGTGTGTGTGTGTGTGTGTGTGTGTGTGTGTGTGTGTGTGTGACCCAGTTAATATTTGCTCTAATAACTCAATACAGTTGTGACCAGGTGTGGACGTGTCAGTGGCTTATTACTCTGTAATTTGTACATGACTGTAACCATGTATAGACGTGTAGATGATTCATTACCTCTGTAACTTGCCATGATTGTGACCAGATCTACCTGCAGTTCATTACCTTTGTAACTAGTTCAGCTATCATAACTTTGGGATCCAGTCCCTGGACCCATTATGTACCTCTGTAATCTTTTGACTACCACCCACAGGATGGGTATGGTGTGACTACCACACACAGGATGGGTATGGTGTGACTACCACACACAGGATGGGTATGGTGTGACTACCACACACAGGATGGGTATGGTGTGACTACCACACACAGGATGGGTATGGGGTGACTACCACACACAGGATGGGTATAGGGTGACAACCACCCACAGGATGGGTATAGGGTGACAACCACCCACAGGATGGGTATTGGGTGACAACCACACACAGGATGGGTATAGGGTGACAACCACCCACAGGATGGGTATAGGGTGACAACCACACACAGGATGGGTATAGGGTGACAACCACCCACAGGATGGGTATTGGGTGACAACCACACACAGGATGGGTATAGGGTGACAACCACCCACAGGATGGGTATAGGGTGACAACCACACACAGGATGGGTATAGGGTGACAACCACCCACAGGATGGGTATGGGGTGACAACCACCCACAGGATAGGTATAGGGTGACAACCACCCACAGGATGGGTATAGGGTGACAACCACCCACAGGATGGGTATAGGGTGACAACCACCCACAGGATGGGTATAGGGTGACAACCACCCACAGGATGGGTATAGGGTGACAACCACCCACAGGATGGGTATAGGGTGACAACCACCCACAGGATGGGTATAGGGTGACAACCACCCACAGGATGGGTATTGGGTGACAACCACCCACAGGATGGGTATAGGGTGACAACCACCCACAGGATGGGTATAGGGTGACAACCACCCACAGGATGGGTATGGGGTGATAACCACCCACAGGATGGGTATAGGGTGACAACCACCCACAGGATGGGTATGGGGTGACAACCACCCACAGGATAGGTATAGGGTGACAACCACCCACAGGATGGGTATAGGGTGACAACCACCCACAGGATGGGTATAGGGTGACAACCACCCACAGGATGGGTATAGGGTGACAACCACCCACAGGATGGGTATAGGGTGACAACCACCCACAGGATGGGTATAGGGTGACAACCACCCACAGGATGGGTATAGGGTGACAACCACCCACAGGATGGGTATAGGGTGACAACCACCCACAGGATGGGTATAGGGTGACAACCACCCACAGGATGGGTATAGGGTGACAACCACCCACAGGATGGGTATAGGGTGACAACCACCCACAGGATGGGTATGGGGTGACAACCACCCACAAGATGGGTATAGGGGTATAACTTAACTGTGGATGCATGTATTATGCTTACATGTTATTATATAATTCTGTAAAAACCATCAATGGTTTAATGAAAATGTCTGTATTAACGTAATATATGACATTTAAAGCACTGCACGGCTGCTATTATTATGGTGCCAATATTAGTGAGAGAGTCTCAGTAATTGTGATATATACCTGCGTGTCAGCACAGTGTATAAGTTTATTTAGCAACAGGTATACAATAGTATAATTATCAGAGTATATATAAAATATGCAATAACTTTAAAACATTTGAAATTCTGGAATGTTTCCAGGGAAAATCGAGAGATGGGAAGCTGATGGAGAATATAAACAGAGAGTGACACATGGAGCCGTAATAGCGAGTCACGTAGGGCGCCGTATAATGAATTTTGAAATGTTTGTATTAGCAAATCAGTATAAAGTGAAACTCTGTAAAACAGGGTCCTCCTGTATACATAAACAAGATAGATGAGGGAGTTAAGAGAGAAAAAAGGAAGTCTAACAATGACAATAAAGCCATCGGATTAATTATTCTAAAGACACTAGCGTGTGACGAGGCTGATGCAGTGGTCAGCAAAGTGGCAGATACAGTTTATTGTAGACAAATGCAAAGTTCTATGGTTTGGAAAGGAAAAAAAACCATGGTGCTTATAAACTAATGTAGATCTTATTCACACTGAATGTGAAAAATATTTAAATATTCTCATCAGCAGAAACCTAAAGCCATGACAACAGTCTGTAGGTGTTCGTAATGAAGCAAACAGAATTCTTGGTTTCATATAACGAAGTATAAATATTAGGAATCCTCAGGATATTCTTCAGTTCTATCTGTCATTGGTTAAGCTTCATTTACATTATGCTGCAATGGTCTCAGCTTGGAAGAAATTTACATTTAAATAAGATATAGGAAAGCATTGGTTTGGTAATAGATGTTAAAGAGTGGAGCAAACTGCCCAGTAGAGTAATTAAAGTTCAAACCTTCAATCACAAGCCAGTACTGTCGTAAGTAATGCTAAAAATATTACAGTTCTTAATTACAATATCAGGTCCCTGAACAAACACTATGATGACCTCCTGGCACTCCTTCATTCCCTGTAGACAACCTTCTCCTGTATTATTCTCACAGAAACCTGTCATAAGCACCACACAATAGATATCTACTCACTACCAGGATACACAGCAATCCACAACTGCAGACTACACCAAGTTGGGGGTGGTATTGCAATCTATTACTTTAATGAACTATTATGTTATAACACCACTTGCTAAAGTAATGAATATGGAGAATATATTACTGTAAATTTTACTATAAAAAACCTTAAGACTCCTATAACCAGTGGCGGCTCGTAGCTAAAATTAGTGGAGGTGCTGCTTCAGAAATTTTTTTAGCCATTCTCTTAACATTGTGTAAAACGAAACAAGCGTATAAAAAGAAAATTTATACGTAAGCAAGAATATGGTACATGGTTTTTAAGCACAACACAAGTTGCTGAGTCAAAAAGAAACAGTAACATACACTTGCACAACAAGGTCGGCACTGCGTCAGTGACAGTGCTCTCTCTACCTCGCGTGCAGCGTCTTATCTGCGATATGTGCTGTGCGCATGCGCACAGCAGCCAAACACTGAGTCACTGGAACTGTGAAGTGCACAGTTCTCTCTCCCACCGAACGTCTTGCAAGAAGTTCCTCATTCCTGAGCAGTCCCCCCTTTTGTAGTTTGTTTTTCCCATCCTATTCCTGCTACTCTCTCCACTTGTAGCTCAACTATGTAATCAAAGCACAGAACCACATGATCACTAGCTCCAAAGGGTCTTTTGTATGTGACATCATCGATGTCTGAACTACTCAAGGTGAATACAAGGACCAGTCTTGCTGGTTCATCATCACCTCTCTCTCTGGTAGTATCTCTAACATGTTGATGCATGAGGTTTTCCAGTACCACATCCCTCATCTTGGCTCTCCATATTTCTGGACCCCCCATGGGGCTCCAGGTTTTCCCAGTCAGTCTCCTTGTGATTGAAATCACCCATAACTAGTAACTTTGCTCTCCCCATGTGAGCTCTTCTGATCACCTCGGCTAGTGTGTCGACCATTGCTCTGTTGCTTTCGCCATATTCTTGTTTTGCCAGTTTTATTGCAGGTTGTATATTACTGCAATTACCACCTTATGGCCCTCAGACTGAATTGCTCTTACTAAGTAGTTCTTTTTGCACATTCCATCGATTCCTCCCATTTCCTCAAATCCCTACCGGTTTTTAATGAGCAGTCCAACTCCTCCTCCCCCTCTCCTCTCTCTATCTTTCCTGAGGATTTGATATCCGGGTAGAAAGATTGGCTCTGTTATCATCCTGATGAGTTTCATTTCTGTGAGTGCTATTATGTCTGGGGATGTCTCCTTGATTCTTTCATGCCACTCCTCGCACTTATTTGTTATTCTGTCTGCATTTGTATACCAAACCTTCAACTTCTTTTCTCAAACTGTGGTCTGGGGGGTACGATGGGGTTGGGGAAGTGGGAGACCTGATAAGGAACTATGGGTGGTTTCTGTGAGGGTGGAGTTTGTAATGAGGTGGTTGGGGGCAATGGGTATGCCATGTGTGTTTTGGGTTAGAATGTTTGGTTGCATTGGGGTTGTCCTGGTTGGGGGGCTTCTGTAGGTGATTGTGAGGGAGGTTGTATTTGATTTTCCTCCTGAGTCTGGGTTCTCCTATCCATCTCCATCTTCACCTCTCTTTCCTCCTTTCGTCTTTGTACCATCTCTTTTAGTTTCTGCCTTTCTTCTCGTGTTCTGTCACAGTCGAGATACACCTTCTGGGATGCCAGCATGCCCCTTAGTCTTGCTTTCTCCTGCAGGATCCTGTTTTGAGTCGATTCTGCCTTGAAAGTCACTTTGACTGGTCGGGTTTTTCTTCTTTCAAACCCCCAATTCTCCAAAAATTTGCCAACTGGGTCATGTCATCTTCTCCTATCGCTTTTATGATGCTTTTGATCACTTTTTTCTTCTTGCATTGTAGGTTTCCCCTTCAACTTTCTGGAGCCCATAAACAAAGACTGACCTATCCCTTTCATTCTCCCACTGCATATCCCTACATATCCCCTGATTCGATTTAGTTGCCACCATTGCAGCTTTCCTTTCTTCAGTTTCTTCACTGTCTGTTGTCCTTGGGTCCAGTAGCCTGTCATTTTCCCTTCTCATCTTACCCTGGGCTCTGCTGTGGTCTGTAAGAGCCTCCACGCATAGGTTAGCTCTTTCATTTTCTACAGTCCCCTCGATTGCTCCTGATGTGATTCTCTCTTTTTCTCGGGCTCCATGATGGTCTGATAGGGCCTCTGCATACAGTTTCACTCCTTCGTTCCCTACAGTCCCCTTGTTTGTGACTGAGGTAGCAATCTCTGATGTTTTTCCCAAATTGTTCTTTAGTTCTTTAGGCTGTTTCAGATTTTTCAGTTCATCTTCTAAGCTCTATATCCTAGTCTCTGCTGCTTTCTGCATCTGGATGGGCTGGAGTTTTGAGACTCTATGACCGCGGGTTCAATCCCGGCCGGGGGTATGGTCTGTCCTCTTCTCCATTCTCATGCTAAGATCTTCTAGCTTCTTACACCACTCATGTTCCCTTCTCACAAGCTCTGCTACCCAATTTTCCTTCGCAGACTCATCCTCCAGTCCCCTGATTTTCCTTCCTGCTCTCTGGCAACCCATTTTTTTTATTTTGGTTGTCACAGAATGATAAACTTATCTAATTATGTGTGTTTGTTTTGTGGTGTGTTTGTCTGAGTGTGTGGGGGCGGAGGGAGATAGACCAGGAGTTTACCTGGAGAGAGTTCCGGGGGTCAACGCCCCCGCGGCCCGGTCTGTGACCAGGCCTCATGGTGGATCAGAGCCTGATCAACCAGGCTGTTACTGCTGGCTGCACGCAATCCAACGTACGAGCCACAGCCCGGCTGGTCAGGTACCGACTTTAGGTGCTTGTCCAGTGCCAGCTTGAAGACTGCCAGGGGTCTATTGGTAATCCCCTTTATGTATGCTGGGAGGCAGTTGAACAGTCTCGGGCCCCTGACACTTATTGTATTGTCTCTTAACGTGTCCGTGACACCCCTGCTTTTCATTGGGGGGATGGTGCATCGTCTGCCAAGTCTTTTGCTTTCGTTGTGAGTGATTTTCGTGTGCAAGTTCGGTACTAGTCCCTCTAGGATTTTCCAGGTGTATATAATCATGTATCTCTCCCGCCTGCATTCCAGGGAATACAGGTTCAGGAACCTCAAGCGCTCCCAGTAATTGAGGTGTTTTATCTCCGTTATGCGCGCCGTGAAGGTTCTCTGTACATTTTCTAGGTCAGCAATTTAACCTGCCTTGAAAGGTGCTGTTAGTGTGCAGCAATATTCCAGCCTAGATAGAACAAGTGACCTGAAGAGTGTCATCATTGGCTTGGCCTCCCTAGTTTTGAAGGTTCTCATTATCCATCCTGTCATTTAGGAGGAAGCTGGAGACAGTGGCGAAATGAGAGAGAGGTGGGGAGGGGAATGAGGGGGGAAATATGGGGAGAGACAGTAGGAGGGAGAAGCAAAGAGAGAGAAAGAATGGGAGAGGGAGAGGGGGAAAGGGGGAGAGGAGGGGGAGAAGGAGGGGAGAAGGAGGGTGAGAGAGAGAGGGGGGTGGAGCCGGGGAAGGAGTGGGAGATTGGTGGGGGCAGTGTGCAGTGGGGAGAGTGTGAGTCTGTATATATTGGAATGTGTGGGTGTAAACGTGTGTGTGTTTCTGTGTGTGTGTGTGTGTGTGTGTGTGTGTGTGTGTTGTTGTTGTTGTTGTCGTTGTTGCAGGGGTCGAATCGCAGCTCCTGGCCCCGCCTCTTCCCTAGTCGCCACTAGGTCACTCTCTCCCTCCTCTTAAGGCTATATGTGGATCCTGCCACCAATACTTTACATTCCGGATTGCTCCACATCCTGACAAATCTGAAGCAGAAGAAATACTTCTTAACGTCCCTGTGACTCATCTGAAATTCCAGTTCTGCTCCTTCGTTCCTGATGTGTCCGCTTGTCTCTGTGTCGCGTCCGGAACATTCCAGCGCTGTCCACCATGCCAATTAGTCTCAACATTTTATGTTCAAGACAGTGACCATTTGTCTGATCACATAATTTACATTTAGTTTGATCATCATCTGTGTGTCTCCCAAACTGCCAGAAGTACTTGTAACCAAGCCTAAGCCTGGTCACTACAACATCAGTCAGTACTTGTAACTAAGCCTAAGATTGGCCACTACAACATCAGTCAGTACTCGTAACCAAGCCTAAGCCTGGTCACTACAACATCAGTCAGTACTTGTAACCAAGCCTAAGCCTGGTCACTACAACATCAGTCAGTACTTGTAACCAAGCCTAAGCCTGGCCACTACAACATCAGTCAGTACTTGTAACCAAGCCTAAGCCTGGTCACTACAACATCAGTCAGTACTTGTAACCAAGCCTAAGCCTGGCCACTACAACATCAGTCGTCAGTACTTGTAACCAAGGCTAAGCCTGGCCACTACAACATCAGTCAGTACTTGTAACCAAGCCTAAGTCTGGCCACTACAACATCAGTCAGTACTTGTAACCAAGACTAAGCCTGGCCACTACAACATCAGTCAGTACTTGTAACCAAGCCTAAGCCTGGCCACTACAACATCAGTCAGTACTTGTAACCAAGACTAAGCCTGGTCACTACAACATCAGTCAGTACTTGTAACCAAGCCTAAGCCTGGTCACTACAACATCAGTCAGTACTTGTAACCAAGACTAAGCCTGGCCACTACAACATCAGTCAGTACTTGTAACCAAGACTAAGCCTGGTCACTACAACATCAGTCAGTACTTGTAACCAAGACTAAGCCTGGCCACTACAGCATCAGTCAGTACTTGTAACCAAGCCTAAGCCTGGTCACTACAACATCAGTCAGTACTTGTAACCAAGCCAAAGCCTGGCCACTACAACATCAGTCAGTACTTGTAACCAAGCCTAAGCCTGGTCACTACAACATCAGTCAGTACTTGTAACCAAGCCTAAGCCTGGTCACTACAACATCAGTCAGTACTTGTAACCAAGCCTAAGCCTGGTCACTACAACATCAGTCAGTACTTGTAACCAAGACTAAGCCTGGCCACTACAACATCAGTCAGTACTTGTAACCAAGACTAAGCCTGGTCACTACAACATCATTCAGTACCTGTAACCAAGACTAAGCCTGGCCACTACAACATCAGTCAGTTCTTGTAACCAAGCCTAAGCCTGGTCACTACAACATCAGTCAGTACTTGTAACCAAGCCTAAGCCTGGCCACTACAACATCAGTCAGTACTTGTAACCAAGCCTAAGCCTGGTCACTACAACATCAGTCAGTACTTGTAACCAAGCCTAAGCCTGGCCACTACAACATCAGTCAGTACTTGTAACCAAGACTAAGCCTGGCCACTACAACATCAGTCAGTACTTGTAACCAAGACTAAGCCTGGCCACTACAACATCAGTCAGTACTTGTAACCAAGCCTAAGCCTGGCCACTACAACATCAATCAGTACTTGTAACCAAGCCTGAGCCTGGCCACTACAACATCAGTCAGTACTTGTAACCAAGCCTAAGCCTGGCCACTACAACTTCAGTCAGTACTTGTAACCAAGCCTAAGCCTGGCCTCTACAACATCAGTCAGTACTTGTAACCAAGCCTAACCCTGGCCACAACAACATCAGTCAGTACTTGTAACCAAGCCTAAGCCTGGTCACTACAACATCAGTCAGTACTTGTAACCAAGCCTAAGCCTGGCCACTACAACATCAGTCAGTACTTGTAGCCAAGCCTAAGCCTGGCCACTACAACATCAGTCAGTACTTGTAACCAAGACTAAGCCTGGCCACTACAACATCAGTCAGTACTTGTAACCAAGCCTAAGCCTGGCCACTACAACATCAGTCAGTACTTGTAACCAAGCCTAAGCCTGGTCACTACAACATCAGTCAGTACTTGTAACCAAGCCTAAGCCTGGCCACTACAACATCAGTCAGTACTTGTAACCAAGCCTAAGCCTGGTCACTACAACATCAGTCAGTACTTGTAACCAAGACTAAGCCTGGCCACTACAACATCAGTCAGTACTTGTAACCAAGCCTAAGCCTGGCCACTACAACATCAGTCAGTACTTGTAACCAAGCCTAAGCCTGGCCACTACAACATCAGTCAGTACTTGTAACCAAGCCTAAGCCTGGTCACTACAACATCAGTCAGTACTTGTAACCAAGCCTAAGCCTGGCCACTACAACATCAGTCAGTACTTGTAACCAAGCCTAAGCCTGATCACTACAACATCAGTCAGTACTTGTAACCAAGCCTAAGCCTGGCCACTACAACATCAGTCAGTACTTGTAACCAAGCCTAAGCCTGGCCACTACAACATCAGTCAGTACTTGTAACCAAGCCTAAGCCTGGCCACTACAACATCAGTCAGTACTTGTAACCAAGCCTAAGCCTGGCCACTACAACATCAGTCAGTACTTGTAACCAAGCCTAAGCCTGGCCACTACAACATCAGTCAGTACTTGTAACCAAGCCTAAGCCTGGCCACTACAACATCAGTCAGTACTTGTAACCAAGCCTAAGCCTGGCCACTACAACATCAGTCAGTACTTGTAACCAAGCCTAAGCCTGGCCACTACAACATCAGTCAGTGTTCACATTGCAAGTTGCTCCATAAACATACTTATCTACGTTCATGTTATCATAGTGGGTTATAGATCTACTCAGGCTTCTAACTGCATTCCTATAACAATCATCTTCATTATTTACTTCTCTCCTAATATTATTCCTAATGCTAGACACAGTTATACCAAAGTTATATTCTACATTCTCCTTCTGGGTACTCTTCTTGGCTAACATATCAACTTTATCATGAAGGAGTAATCCAATGTGTGATGGGATCCATAGCAATTGTACATTAATTCCTTTGTCCCTGATTTTTGAGTATCTATACCTGGCTTCTCCAATGAGCATGTTGTTGGAGTCATTATATGAGTTAAGAGCCTTGAATGATGACATAGAATCAGTAATGATGACAGAGTCAAGCTCAGTGTCATAGGTTAGCTTTAGCGCCATTAGGATTGCAAACAATTCAGTTTACAATGTAGACGCCAAGTTGTTAATTCTTATGCCTCGAGAACTGCCCAAGTCTTTGAAAATTTGTCAGTTGGTTCTTGTTCTCTCCTGTTACTGCAGTGATACTCTAGATCTCTTCTTCTATCATGGGTATTCTCTTCTGCCTCATGGAACCCACAAATAAGTGACGTCTCCCTCTCCTCTTGCCATTCCATTTCCTTCTAAATCTTTGTGTCTGATTTAAGCATCACCTTAGTTGTTTCCATTATTGTGTCCCAGATATCCCAGCGGCCTGACGTTATTTTCTCAAGAGGTTTCTTGGCTCTTTTCTCTACTTCAGTTCCCTCACTGTTCAGTGATGTTCCTGCACCCAGCTCCTTGCTCTTATGAGTTCTCACCTCTATGTTCTGTTTCAGCACTTTCAGTTCATCTTCCAGGCTCTGCACCTTTGTCTCAGCAGCAACAACTTGTAACTCTCACTCCTTGATCTCTGTAAATATCTTCTCCAATGAGTTGTAAAACTCACTTAGCTTTTTTTCCGTTATGCTCTTGATATTTCTGCCAATGATTCCAAATCATCCCAGCCATCACCAGTAACCTTGCTTCTTTGTCCTGCAATTTTTTTATGGGTGGGGAGGGTCCTTAGTGCCTGTGTGGTAGTGTTAGAGAGAGAGAGAGTGTGTGTGTGTGTGTGTGTGTGTGTGTGTGTGTGTGTGTGTGTGTGTGTGTGTGTGTGTGTGTGTGCGTGTGTGTGTGTGTGTGTGTGTGGATGTGTGTGTGTGTGTGTACTCACCTGTTTGTGGTTGCAGGGGTCGAGTCCTAGCTCCTGGCCCCGCCTCTTCACCGGTTGCTACTAGGCCCTCTCTCTCCCCGCTCCATGAGCTTTATCAAACCTCGTCTTAAAACTGTGTATGGTTCCTGCCTCCACTACGTCATTTTCTAGGCTATTCCACTGCCTTACAACTCTATGACTGAAGAAATACTTCCTACTATCTCTCTGACTCATTTGTGTCTTCAACTTCCAATTGTGGCCTCTTGTTTCTATGTCCCCTCCCTGGAACATCCTGTCTTTGTCCACTTTGTCTATTCCACGCAGTATTTTATATGTCGTTATCATGTCTCCCCTGACCCTCCTGTCCTCCAGTGTCGTCAGGCCGATTTCCCTTAATTTTTCTTCATAGGACATTCCCCTTAGCTCTGGAACTAACCTTGTCGCAAACCTTTGTACTTTCTCTAGTTTCTTGACGTGCTTTATCAAGTGCGGGTTCCAAACAGGTGTTGCATACTCTAGTATGGGCCTGACATACACGGTGTACAGTGTCTTGAACGATTCCTTACTAAGGTATCGGAATGTTGTTCTCAGGTTTGCCAGGCGCCCAAATGCTGCAGCAGTTATCTGATTGATGTGTGCTTCCGGAGACATGCTCGGTGTTATACTCACCCCAAGATCTTTCTCCTTGAGTGAGGTTTGCAGTCTTTGGCCATCTAGCCTATACTCTGTCTGTGGTCTTCTGTGCCCTTCCCCTATCTTCATGACTTTGCATTTGGCAGGATTAAATTCGAGAAGCCATTTGCTGGACCAGGTGTCCAGTTTGTCCAGTCCGATTTCCCTCAACCTTTCCTCGTACGACATTCCCCTGAGCTCTGGGACTAGCCTTGTTGCAAACCTTCGTACTTTCTCTAACTTCTTTACGTGCTTGACCAGGTGTGGGTTCCAGACTGGTGCTGCATACTCCAGTATGGTCCTAAGATACACAGTGTACAGTGTCTTGAACGATTCCTTATTAAGGTATCGGAACGGTATTCTCAGGTTTGCCAGGCGCCCGTATGCTGCAGCAGTTATTTGGGTGACGTGTGCCTCCGGTGACGTGCTCGGGGTTATGGTTACCCCAAGGTCTTCCTCCATGAGTGAGGTCTCTAGTCTTTGTCCACCTAGCCTATACTCTGTCTGCGGTCTTCTTTGCCCCTCCCCAATCTTCATGACTTTGCATTTGGCAGGGATGAATTCGAGAAGCCAGTTTCTGGACCACATGTCCAGCCTGTCCAGGTCTCTTTGCAGTCCTGCCTCATCCTCATCCGATTTAATTCTTCTCATCAGCTTCACATCATCTGCGAATAGGGACACTTCAGAGTCTATTCCTTCCATCATGTCGTTCACATATATCAAAAATAGCATTGGTCCTAGAACTGACCCCTGTGATACCTCTTCACGTACCATGACTCGTTGTTGCCTCCCTGTCAGGTATTCCCTGATCCATTGCAGTGCCCTCCCTTTTACGTGCGCCTGATCCTCCAGCTTCTGCACTAATCTCTTGTGGGGAACTGTGTCAAAGGCCTTCCTGCAGTCTAGGAAAACGCAATCACCCCACCCCTCTCTCTCGTGTCTTACTTCTGTTACCTTGTCATAAAACTCCAGAAAGTTTGTGACACAGGATTTGCCTTCCATGAACCCATGCTGGTTTTCATTTATAATCTTGTTCCGTTCCAGGTGTTCCACTACTCTCCTCCTTATAATCTTCTCCATGACGTTGCACACAATACATATCAGAGACACAGGTCTGTAGTTTAGTGCCTCAATTCTGTTTCCTTTCTTAAATATGGGGACTACATTTGCTGTCTTCCATTTCTCAGGTAGTTGCCCAGTTTCAAGGGATGTGTTGAAGATTGTGGTTAGGGGCATGCACAGCATCTCTGCTCCTTCTCTAAGGACCCATGGGGAGATGTTGTCCGGTCCCAACGCCTTTAAGGTATCAAGGTCACTTAGCAGGTTCTGCACCTCCTCCTCGGTTGTTTGAATGTCATCCAACACTTGTTGGTATCTTCCCTCTTGATGTTCCCTTCTGTGCTGTCTTCCCAGAGCCCTTCCTGTCTCTACTGCAAAAACTTCCTTAAATCTCCTGTTTAGCTCCTCACATACCTCCTGATCATTTCTTGTGAGTTCTTCACCTTCTGTCCTCACTCTGATCAACTGGTCTTTGACTGTTGTCTTCCTCCTGATGTGGCTATACAGCAGTTTCGGGTCAGTCTTGATTATCGATGCTATGTTATTTTCATACTGTCGCTGGGCCTCCCTCCTTACCTGTGCATACTCGTTCCTGGCTCTGCGACTGATCTCCCTATTTTCATGTGTTCTCTGCCTTCTGTACCTTTTCCATTCTCTATTGCACTTTGTTTTTGCCTCCTTACACCGTCGGGTAAACCAGGGGCTCGTTCTGGTCTTCCCTTTGTTACTGTTGCCCTTGGGAATAAACCTTTCCACTGCCTCCTTGCATTTTGTTGTTACATATTCCATCATTTCATTTACTGGCTTTCCTGCCAGTTCTCTGTCCCACTGGACCTCCCGCAGGAAGTTCTTTAACCCTATGTAGTCCCCTCTTTTATAGTCAGGCTTTTCCCATTCAACTCCTGTTATTCTCTCCACTTGCAGCTCTACTATGTATTCAGAGCACAGAACCACGTGGTCACTAGCTCTTAGGGGACTCTCATATGTGATGTTCTCAATGTCTGAACTGCCCAGGGTGAACACAAGGTCCAATCTTGCTGGTTCATCCTCCCCTCTAACTCTGGTAGAATCCTTAACATGTTGGTGCATGAGGTTTTCCAGCACCACATCCAACATCTTGGCTCTCCATGTTTTGGGATCCCCATGTGGCTCCAGGTTTTCCCAGTCAATCTCCCTGTGGTTGAAATCCCCCATAACCAGCAACTTTGCTCTGCTGGAGTGAGCTCTTCTTGCCACCTCAGCAAGTGTGTCCACCATTGCTCTGTTGGTCTCTTCATATTCCTCTCTTGGCCTCCTGCAGTTCTGTGGTGGATTATACATCACTGCAATGACCACCTTGTGCTCCCCAGACTGAAGTGTACCTACTATGTAGTCCCTTTCTCCTGTCTCGTCTGTGTCTCTCATTTTCTCGAATTTCCATCGGTTTTTCAAGAGCAGAGCAACCCCTCCTCCCCTTCTGCCCTTTTTATCTTTCTTCATGATCTGGTATCCTGGTAGGAAGATTGCATCTGTTATTGTCTCCATGAGTTTTGTTTCTGTAACTGCTATGATGTCTGGGGACTTCTCATTGATTCTTTCTTGCCATTCCTCATATTTATTCGTTAATCCATCCACATTTGTGTACCAAACCTTCAACTTCTGTTCTAATACTGCAACTGTGGTCCTGGGGGAATACTGGGGTTGGGAGAGCAGGAGCCCTGGTGGGGGCCTGTAGGGGGTTGCAGCGGAGGTGGAGGAAAAGCTCCCATAGGGGGTTGCTGTAGGGGTAGAGTTCGTGGTGCAGGGGGTGGGAACATAGGGATCGGTGTGTGATGGTTTGGATTGTTCAGTTGCCTTGGGAGTGTCGTGGCTGGAGTCCTTCTGCAGGTGTTTCTGGGGGTGTGCTTGCCCTTCCACCTGTGCCTGGGTTATTCTGCTCTCCTTTTTCATTTCCTCCCCCTGAGTGTGTGTGTGTGTGTGAGTGTGTGTGTGTGTGTGTGTGTGTGTGATGTGCGTGTCAGAGGTCACCAAACACAAAAAGCAAACATCACTGTCACACGCACACGAGAAGATAATCTTGCTAACACACACACACATATTATATATATATATATATATATATATATATATATATATATATATATATATATATATATATATATATATATATATATATATATATATATATATATATATATATATATATATATGAGAAAGTGATGAAGTCATTGATTGATAACAATCTTTAAATTCCATTCTTGACCCCTACATGAGAGGTGTGGTAGTAGTACTGGTAGTAGTAATGGTAGTATTGCTAGTAGTACTTGTAGTGTTGGTACTCACCTATTTGTACTCACCTATTTGTGGTTCCAGGGGTCGAGTCTTAGCTCCTGGCCCCGCCTCTTCGCCGGTTGCTACTGGGCCCTCTCTCTCCCTGCTCCATGAGCTTCATCAAACCTCGTCTTAAAACTGTGTATGGTTCCTGCCTCCATTACGTCATTTTCTAGGCTATTCCACTGCGTGACAACTCTATGACTGAAGAAATACTTCCTAATATCTCTCTGACTCATTTGTGTCTTCAACTTCCAATTGTGGCCTCTTGTTTCTGTGTCCCCTCCCTGGAACATCCTGTCTTTGTCCACCTTGTCTATTCCACGCAGTATTTTATATGTCGTTATCATGTCTCCCCTGACCCTCCTGTCCTCCAGTGTCGTCAGGCCGATTTCCCTTAATCTTTCTTCATAGGACAATCCCCTTAGCTCTGGAACAGTGAACGGTGTACAGTGCCTTGAACGATTCCTTACTAAGGTATCTGAATGCTGTTCTCAGGTTTGCCAGGCGCCCATATGCTGCAGCAGTTATCTGGTTGATGTGTGCTTCCGGAGACATGCTCGGTGTTAAACTCACCCCAAGATCTTTCTCCTTGAGTGAGGCTTGCAGTCTTTGGCCACCTAGCCTATACTCTGTCTGCGGTCTTCTGTGCCCTTCCCCTATCTTCATGACTGCATTTGGCAGGATTAAATTCGAGAAGCCATTTGCTGGACTAGGTGTCCAGTCTGTCCAGGTCTCTTTGAAGTCCTGCCTGGTCCTCATCTGATTTAATTCTCCTCATTAACTTCACATCATCTGCAAACAGGGACACTTCTGAGTCTAACCCTTCCATCATGTCGTTCACATATACCAAAAATAGCACTGGTCCTAGGACCGACCCCTGTGGGACCCCGCTCGTCACAGGTGCCCACTGTGATACATCATTACGTACCATGACTCGTTGTTGCCTCCCTGTCAGGTATTCTCTGATCCATTGCAGTGCCCTTCCTGTTATATGCGCCTGATGGTCTAGCTTCTGCACTAATCTCTTTTGAGGAGCTGTGTCAAAGGCCTTCTTGCAGTCCAAGAAGATGCTATCAACCCACCCCTCTCTCTCATGTCTTACTTCTGTTATTTTATCATAAAACTCCAGAAGGTTTGTGACACAGGATTTTCCTTCCATGAATCCGTGCTGGTTGGCATTTATACTCTTGTTCCGTTCCAGGTGCTCCACAACTCTCCTCCTGATTATCTTCTCCATAACTTTGCATACTATACACGTCAATGACACAGGTCTATAGTTTAGTGCCTCTTTTCTGTCTCCTTTTTTAAAAATGGGAACTACATTTGCCGTCTTCCATACCTCAGGTAGTTGCCCAGTTTCCAGGGACGTTTTGAAGATTGTGGTAAGTGGCATGCACAGCATATCTGCTCCCTCTCTAAGGACCCACGGGGAGATGTTGTCTGGTCCCATTGCCTTTGAGGTATCGATGTCCCTTAGCAGTTTCTTCACCTCCTCCTCATCTGTATGTATGTCATCCAACACTTGTTGGTGTATTCCTTACTGGTGTCCCCATCTGGTCTGTCCCCCCAGAGGCCTTCTTGTCTCCAATGTAAATACTTCCTTGAATCTCATGTTGAGCTCCTCACATACTTCTTGATCGTTTCTTGTGAGTTCTCCACCTTCTTTCCTCAGCCTTATCACCTGGTCCTTGACTGTTGTCTTCCTCCTAATGTGGCTATACAGCAGTTTCGGGTCAGATTTGACTTTCGATGCTATGTCGTTTTCGTACTGTCGCTGCTCCTCCCTCCTTATCTGTGCATACTCGTTTCTGGCTCTTCTACTAATCTGCTTGTTTTCCTGGGTCCTATGCCTCCTGTACCTTTTCCATTCTCTGTTGCACTTAGTTTTTGCCTCCCTACACCTTCGGGTAAACCAAGGACTCGTTTTGGTCTTCCTATTATTTCTGTTTCCCTTAGGAACAAACCTTTCCTCTGCCTCCTTGCACTTTGTTGCCACATATTCCATCATCTCGTTTACTGATTTTCCTACCATTTCTCTGTCCCACTGAACCTCCTGCAGGAAGTTTCTCATACCTGTGTAGTCCCCCCTTTTATAGTTTGGCCTGTCCCCTTCAATTCCTGTTACCTTCTCCACTTGTAACTCTACTATATAATCAAAACTCAGAACCACGTGATCGCTAGCTCCAAGGGGCCTCTCGTAAGTGATGTCCTCAATGTCTGAACTGCTCAGGGTGAACACAAGATCCAGTCTTGCTGGCTCATCCTCCCCTCTCTCTCTCTGGTAGTGTCCCTGACATGTTGATGCATGAGGTTTTCAAGTACCACAATCATCATCTTGGCTCTCCATGTTTCGGGACCCCCATGTGGCTCCTGGTTTTTCCCTGTGGTTGAAATCGCCCATTACCAGTAACTTTGCTCTGCTTGAGTGAGCTCTTCTTGCCACCTCAGCCAGTGTGTCCACTATCACCCTGTTGTTTTCTTTGTACTCCTCTCTTGGCCTCCTGCAGTTCTGTGGTGGGTTATACATCACTCCAATGACTACTTTATGTTCTCCGGACTGAATTGTACCTACAATGTAGTCTCTTTCTCCAATCATGTCCATGCATTCCAGTTCCTCAAATCCCCATCGGTGTTTTATGAGCAGTGCAACCCCTCCTCCCCCTCTACTCCTTCTATCTTTCCTCAGGATCTGATATCCCGTTGGGAAGATTGTGTCTGTTATTGTCTCAGTGAGTTTTGTTTCTGTGACTGCTATGATGTCTGGGGATTTCTCACTGATTCTTTCGTTCCACTCCTCATGTTTATTCGTTATTCCATCCACGTTTGTGTACCAAACTTTCAGTTTCTTTTCTATCATTGTGGTCCTGCAAGAATATTGGGGGTTGGGGGAGCGAGAGCCTTGGTGGGGGCCTATATGGGGCTGTGATGTAGGTGGGGTTTGTGATGATGGGGGTGGGGTCAGAATGCCCATAAGGGACAGCTGTTGGGGTGAAGTTTGTGATATGGGGGTTGGTGGCAAAGGGAACAGTGAGTGGGTTGTAGTATAGGTTGCTCAGTTGCGTTGGGAATGTCGCAGTTGGAATCTTTTGGTGGGAGATTCTGTGGGGTGTGTTTGCCCTTCCTCCTGTGTCTGGGTCCTGCTCATCTTCGTCATTGCCTCTTGTTCCTCCTTGCGTCTCTGTACCCTTTCTTTCAGTGTAGTCCTTTCTTCTTGTGTTCTGTCGCTCTGGTACCCCTGTTTGTCCCTCAGCCTTGCTTTCTCTTGCAGAATCCTGGTTCGAACTGATTCTTCCTTGAAAATTACTTTGACAGGCCGTATCCTTCCACTCGCAAACCACCCAATTCTCTGAAAATTTGTCACCTGGGTCATATTGCCCTCCCCTATTGTTTTCATGATGCCTTCAATCATTTTTTTTCCTCCTGTTTTATTTCTTCGAAGTTGTCCCCCTTGGCTTCTTGGAGCCCATAGACAAAAACTGACCTCGCCCTTTCCTCCTCCCACTGAGTCTCCATCTGCTTCCTCTGAGGCGTTTTATTTCCTTCCAATGAAATGTTCTTGCCTTCAGTCCCTGTCCTATCTGAAACTTCTATTCTAAGTGAACTGTCTTTCATGACCAGCTGTCCCTTGCTACTGCAGTTGGCTGTTAGAGTCTCTGCATATAGCATGCCTTCATTGTCTTCGGACCTGTCATTTGATCTTAGTGTGCTCCTCGTCTTTTCCCTGACCCCACATGGGTCTGATAGGGCCTTCGCATATGGTATGTCTCCTTTGTTGCTTACTGTCCCCTTGTCTGCGCCTGACATTGAATTTCCTGATGTCGCATCTGAATTGTCATTTGTCTCTCTAATCTGTTTCAGGTTTTGCAGTTTCTCTTCTAAGCACTGTATCCTAGCATCTGCTGCTAAGACCTGTAGCTCCCACTTCCTGCACTCTTCAGCTATCCTCTCCTCCATTATCTTACCAAGCTCTTCTATCTTCCTTCCCCACTCTTCCTCCCTTTTTTGGAGCTCTAACTCCCAATCTTTCCTCCCTGGTTTGTCCACCAGATCTCTAGTTTTCCATCCTCTAGGGCCACCCATTTTTTTTTTTACCACAGACAGAAGCTTATGTATTTTGCCACAGAGAGAAGTTTATGTGCTTTCAAGGTGTGTGTGTGGGGGGGAGGGACAAGGCTAGAGGAGAGAGAGAGAAAATAGAAGGGGAAGGCTAGAGGAGGGAGAGGGTGTGAGGGGGAGAGAGAAAGGGTAGAAAGAGGGAGAGAGAGGAGAGAGCATGGGGGTGAGGGATAAGACCAAGGGAGAGAGAGAAACGTGAGGGAGGAGAGAAAGGGTAGAGGGAGGGAGAAAGAGAGGGAGAGAGAAAGAGAGAGATCGAGAGGGAGAAGGAAGGGTGAGGGAAAAGGCTATGAGAGAGAGAAATGCGAGGGAGAGGTAGAAATATAGAAAAAGGGAGATGGAGAGAGAAGCCTATAGAGAGAGAGGAGGGTGAGGGATAGGGTTATGGGAGTTAGAGAGAGAGAGAGAGAGAGAGAGAGAGAGAGAGAGAGAGAGAGAGAGAGCGAGAGAGAGAGAGAGAGAGAGAGAGAGAGACAGAGACAGAGACAGAGACAGAGACAGAGAGAGAGAGAGAGAGAGAGAGAGAGAGAGAGAGAGAGAGAGAGAGAGAGAGAGAGAGAGAGAGAGAGAGAGAGAGAGAGAGAGAGAGAGAGAGAGAGAGAGAGAGAGAGAGAGAGAGAGAGAGAGAGAGAGAGAGAGAGAGAGAGAGAGAGGGGGGAGAGAGTAGGGGAAGGGGAGAGAAAAAAGGCTATGAGAGAGAGAAACGCGAGGGAGGGGGAGAGAGAAAGATAGGAGGGAGGGGGGAGGGAAGGCAAGAGAGGGGAGGGGAAATGTCTGTGGGGGAGGGAAAGGTCTTTAGGGGGTGGGGGGAGGCGGTGAAATTCCAATGATCAGCTGTGTGAATGAGTGGGTGTGTGTACTGGTAGTGCTGGTAGTAGTACTGGTAGTGCTGGTAGTGTTGGTAGTAGTACTGGTAGTGCTGGTAGTGCTGGTAGTGTTGGTAGTAGTACTGGTAGTGCTGGTAGTGTTGGTAGTAGTACTGGTAGTGCTGGTAGTGTTGGTAATAGTACTGGTAGTGCTGGTAGTGTTGGTAGTGTTGGTAGTAGTACTGGTAGTGCTGGTAGTGTTGGTAGTAGTACTGGTAGTGCTGGTAGTGTTGGTAATAGTACCGCAGTGCTGGCAGTGCTGGTAGCACCTGGCAGTGCTGGTAGTGCTGGCAGTAGCACCGGTAGTGCCTGGCAGTGCTGGCAGTAGCACCTGGCAGTGCCTGGCAGTGTCTGCAGTAGCAGTGGCAGTGCTGGTAGTGCTGGCAGTAGCACCGGTAGCGCTGGTGTGCTTGGCAGTAGTACCGGTAGTGCTGGCAGTGCTGGTAGCAGTAGCACTGGTAGTGCTGGTGGAGTGAATAGTACCGGCAGTGCTGGTAGTGCTGGCAGTAGCACCGGTAGTGCTGGCAGTGCTGGCAGTATGGCAGCGCTGAGTGCTGGCTATAGCACCGGGTAGTGCTGGCAGTGCTGGTAGCAGTACCGGCAGTGCTGGCAGTGCTGGCAGTAACACCGGCAGTGCTGGCAGTGCTGGCAGTAGCACCGGTGGCAGTGCTGGCAGTGCTGGTAATAGCACCTGGCAGTGCCGGCAGTACTTGGCAGTAGCACCGGCAGCGCTGGCAGTGCCGGCAGTGCTGGCAGTAGCACCGGCAGTGCTGGCAGTGCTGGCAGTGCTGGCAGTAGTACCGGTAGTGCTGGCAGTGCTGGCAGTAGCACCGGCAGCGCTGGTAGTGCTGGCAATAGTACCGCAGTGCTGGCAGTGCTGGCAACAGCACCTGGTAGTGCTGGCAGTATTGGCAGTAGCACCGGTAGTGCTGGTAGTGCTGGCAGTGCTGGTAGTAGCATTGGTAGTGCCTGGTAGTGCTGGCAGTGCTGGCAGTAGTACCGGCAGTGCCTGGTAGTGCTGGCAGTGCACCGGTAGTGCTGGCAGTGCTGGTACAGTACCGGTAGGCTGGCAGTGCTGGCAGTAGCAACCGGCAGCGCCTGGCAGTGCTGGCAGTAGCACCGCAGTGCCTGCAGTGCTGGCAGTAGTACCGGTAGCGCTGGTAGTGCTGGTAGTAGCACCGGCAGTGCTGGCAGTGCTGGCAATAGCACCTGGCAGTGCTGGTAGTGCTGATAACAGCACCGGCAGTGCCGGCAGTGCTGGCAGTGCTGGCAGTAGCACCTGGCAGTGCCGGTAGTGCTGGCAGTAGTACTTGGTAGTGCCGGCAGTGCTGGCCTTACAGCACCGGCAGTGCTGGTAGCAGTACCGGCAGCGCCGGCAGTGCTGGCAGTAGCACCGGTAGCGCTGGCAGTGCTGGCAGTAGCACCGGCAGCGCCTGGCAGTGCTGGCAGTAGCACCTGGCAGCTGCCGGCAGTGCTGGCAGCAGCACCGGCAGTGCCGGTAGTGCTGGCAGCAGCACCGGCAGCGCTGGCAGTGCTGGCAGTAGCACCGGCAGTGCCGGCAGTGCTGGCAGTAGCACCTGGCAGTGCTGGCAGTGCTGGTAGCAGCACCGGCAGTGCCTGGCAGTGCTGGGCAGTAGCACCGGCAGTGCCGGCTAGTGTCTGCAGTAGCAGTGGCAGCTGCCGGCAGTGCTGGCAGTAGCACCGGCAGCGCTGGCAGTGCTGGCAGTAGCACCGGCAGTGCCTGGCAGTGCTGGCAGTAGCACCGGTAGCGCTGGCAGTGCTGGTACAGCACTGGCAGTGCTGGCAGTGCTGGCAGCAGTACCGGTAGTGCTGGCAGTGCTGGCAGTAGCACCGGTAGTGCTGGTAGCGTTGGCATATGCACCGGCGTGCCGGAGTGCTGGCAGTAGCACCGGTAGCGCCTGGTAGTGCTGGCAGTAACACCGGTAGCGCTGGTAGTGTGGTAGCAGCACCTTGGCAGTGCTGGTAGTGCTGGTAACAGTACCGGTAGTGCAGGTAGCATTGGCAGTAGCACCGGTAGTGCTGGCAGTGCTGGCAGTGCTGGCAGCAGTACCGGCAGTGCTGGTAGTGCTGGCAGTGCTGGAGCAGCACCTGGTAGTGCCTGGTAGTGCTGGCAGTAGCACCGGCAGTGCTGGCAGTGCTGGCAATAGCACCGGCAGTGCTGGCAGTGCTGGTACAGCACCTGGCAGTGCTGGCAGCATTGGCAGTAGTACCGGTAGTGCTGGTAGTGCCTGGTAGTGCTGGCAGTAGCACCGGTAGTGCCTGGTAGTGCTGGCAGTGCTTGGCAGTAGCACCTGGTAGCGCTGGTAGTGCTGGCAGTAGCACCGGTAGTGCTGGTAGTGCTTGGCAATAGCACCTGGCAGTGCTGGTAGTGCTGGTAGTAGTACCGGTAGTGCTGGTAGTGCTGGCAGTAGCACTGGTAGTGCTGTAGTGGCAGTAGCACTGGCAGTGCTGGCTGGAGTGCTGGCAGTAGTACCGGCAGTGCTGGCAGTGCTGGTAATAGCACCGGTAGTGCTGGTAGTGCTGATAATAGCACCGGTAGTGCTGGCAGTGCTGGCAGTGCTGGCAGTAGCACCGGCAGTGCCGGCAGTGCTGGCAGCAGCATTGGCGCTGGTAGTGCTGGTCCACAGCACCGCAGTGCTGGCAGTAGCACCGGTGCGCTGGCAGTGCTGGCAGTAGCACCGGCAGCGCTGGCAGTGCTGGTAGTAGCACCGGCAGTGCCTGGCAGTGCTGGTAGTAGCACCGGCAGCGCGGCAGTGCTGGCAGTAGCACCTGTAGTGCTGGCAGTGCTGGTAGTAGCACCGGCAGTGCTGGCAGTGCTGGCAGTAGCACCGGCAGTGCCTGGCAGTGCTGGTAATAGTACCGGTAGTGCCGGTAGTGCTGGTAGTAGCACCGGTAGTGCTGGTAGTGCTGGTAGTAGCACCTGGCAGTGCTGGTAGTGCTGGTATAGTACCGGTAGTGCTGGTAGTGCTGGTAGTAGCACCGGTAGTGCTGGCAGTGCTGGTAGTAACATTGGCAGTGCTGGCAGTGCTGGTAGTAGCACCGGTAGTGCTGGCAGTGCTGGCAGCAGCACTGGCAGCTGCGGGTAGCATTGGCAGTAACACCGGCAGTGCTGGCAGTGCTGGTAATAGCACTGGCAGCGCTGGTAGTGCTGGTAGTGCTGGCAGTAGCACCGAGGTGCTGGCTAGTGCTGGCAATAGCACCGGCAGTGCTGGCAGTGCTGGTGAGCACCGGCAGTGCTGGCCAGTGCTGGCAGTAGCACCGGTAGCGCTGGTAGCCTCGGCAACAGTACCGGCAGTGCTGGCAGTAGCACCGGCAGTGCTGGTAGTGCTGGCAGTAGCACTGGTAGTGCTGGCAGTGCTGGTAACAGCACCTGGCAGTGCCGGTGTCATGGTAGGTGACAGTCATGGTAGGTGACAGTCATGGTGGATAACAGTCATGGTAGATGGCAGTCATGCTAGATGACAGTCAAGGTAGGTGACAGTCATGGTAGGTGATAGTCACGGTAGGTGACAGTTATGGCAGGTGACAGTCAAGGTAGATGACAGTCATGGTAGATGAAAGTCATGGTAAATTACAGTCATGGTAGATGACAGTCACGGTAGGTGACAGTTATGGTAGGTGACAGTCAAGGTAGATGACAGTCATGGTAGATGATAGCCATGGTAGATGGCAGTCACGGTAGGTGACACTTATGGTAGATGACAGTCAAGGTAGGTAACAATTATGGAAGGGGACTGTTATGGTAGGCGACAGTCATGGTAGATGAGAGTCATGGTAGATGACAGCCATGGTAGATGACAGTCATGGTAGATGACACTAATGGTGGATGACAGTCATGGTAGATGACAGTCATGGTAGATGACAGTCATGGTAGATGAGAGTCATGGTAGATGACACTACTGGTGGATGGCAGTCATGGTAAATTACAGTCATGGTAGATGACAGTCAGGGTAGGTGACAGTTATGGTAGGTGACAGTCAAGGTAGATGACAGTCATGGTAGGTGACAATTATGGTAGATGACAGTTATGGTAGGTGACAGTCATGGTAGATGAAAGTCATGGTAGATGACAGCCATGATAGATGACAGTCACGGTAGGTGACAGTTATGGTAGATGACAGTCATGGTAGGTGACAATTATGGTAGGGGACAGTTATGGTAGGCGACAGTCATGGTAGATGACAGTCATGGTAGATGACAGTCATGGTAGATGACAGCCATGGTAGATGACAGTAATGGTAGATGACAGTCATGGTAGATGACAGTCATGGTAGATGACAGTCATGGTAGATGACAGTTATGGTAGATGACAGTCATGGTAGATAGCAGTCATTTTAGATGACAGTCATGATAGATGACAGTCATGGTAGGTGACAGTCATGGTAGGTGACAGGCAAGGTAGGTGACAGTCGTGGTAGGTAACAGTCATGGTAGGTGACAGTCCCGGAAGGTGTCAGTTATGGTAGGTAACAGTCATGATAGATGATAGTCATGGTAGATGACAGTCATGGTAGGTGACAGTCATGGTAGATGACAGTCAAGGTAGGTGACAGTCATGGTACGTGACAGTCATGGTAGATGGCAGTCAAGGTAGGTGACAATCATGGTAGGTGATAGTCACGGTAGGTGACAGTTACGGCAGGTGACAGTTATGGTAGGTAACAGTCATGGTAGATGACAGTCATGGTAGATGACAGTCATGGTAGATCACAGTCATGGTAGATGACAGTCATGGTAGGTAACAGTCATGGTAGATGACAGACATGGTAGATGACAGTCATGGTAGATTACAGTCATGGTAGATGACAGTCATGGTAGGTGACAGTTATGGTAAGTGACAGTCAAGGTAGATGACAGTCAAGGTAGGTGACAGTTATGGTAGGTGACAGTCATGGTAGATGACAGTCATGGTAGATGACAGTCATGGTAGATGACAGTCATGGTAGATTAGAGTCATGGTAGATGACAGTCATGGTAGGTGACAGTCATGATACGTGACAGTCATGGTGAGTGAGAGTCATTGTAGGTGACAGTCATGGTAGGTGACAGTCATGGTAGATGATAGTCATGGTAGGTGACAGTCATGGTAGGTGACATTCATGGTACGTGACAGTCATGGTGGGTGAGAGTCATATTAGGTGGCAGTCATGGTAGGTGACAGTCATGGTAGATGACAGTCATGATGGATAACCCTCATGGTAGGTGACAGTCACAGTAGGTGACAGTTATCGTAGATGACAGTTATGGTAGATGACAGTCACGGTAGATATCAGTCATGGTGGATAACAGTCATTGTAGATGGCAGTCATGGTAGGTGACTGTCATGGTAGGTGATAATCACGGTAGGTGACAGTTATAGTAGGTAACAGTCATGGTAGATGACAGACATGGTAGATGACAGTCATGGTAGGTGACAGTCATGGTAGATGACAGTCAAGGTAGGTGACAGTCATGGTAGGTGATATTCACGGTAGGTGACAGTTATGGCAGGTGACAGTCAATGTAGATGACAGTCATGGTAGATGACAGCCATGGTAGATGGCAGTCACGGTAGGTGACAGTTATGGTAGATGACAGTCATGGTAGGTAACAATTATGGTAGGGGACAGTTATGGTAGGCGACAGTCATGGTAGATGACAGTCATGGTAGATGACAGTCATGGTAGATGACAGTCATGGTAGATGACAGTAATGGTAGATGACAGTCATGGTAGATGACAGTCATGGTAGATGAGAGTTATGGTAGATGAGAGTTATGGTAGATGGCAGTCATGGTAAATTACAGTCATGGTAGATGACAGTCATGGTAGATGACAGTCATGGTAGATTACAGTCATAGTAGATGACAGTCATGGTAGGTAACAGTCATGGTAGATGACAGACATGGTAGATGACAGTCATGGTAGATTACAGTCATGGTAGATGACAGTCATGGTAGATGACAGTCAGGGTAGGTGACAGTTATGGTAGGTGACAGTCATGGTAGGTGACAATTATGGTAGATGACAGTTATGGTAGGTGACAGTCATGGTAGATGACAGTCATGGTAGATGACAGCCATGGTAGATGACAGTAATGGTAGATGACAGTCATGGTAGATGACAGTCATGGTAGATGACAGTCATGGTAGATGACAGTTATGGTAGATGACAGTCATGGTAGGTGGCAGTCATTTTAGATGACAGTCATGATAGATGACTGTCATGGTAGGTGACAGTCATGGTAGGTGGCAGGCAAGGTAGGTGACAGTCATGGTAGGTAACAGTCATGGTAGGTGACAGTCCCGGAAGGTGACAGTTATTGTAGGTAACAGTCATGGTAGATGATAGTCATGGTAGATGACAGTCATGGTAGGTGACAGTCATGGTAGATGACAGTCAAGGTAGGTGACAGTCATGGTAGGTGACAGTCATGGTAGATGGCAGTCAAGGTAGGTGACAATCATGGTAGGTGATAGTCACGGTAGGTGACAGTTACGGCAGGTGACAGTTATGGTAGGTAACAGTCATGGTAGATGACAGTCATGGTAGATGACAGTCATGGTAGATTACAGTCATGGTAGATGACAGTCATGGTAGGTGACAGTTATGGTAGGTGACAGTCAAGGTAGATGACAGTCAAGGTAGGTGACAATTATGGTAGGTGACAGTCATGGTAGATGACAGTCATGGTAGATGACAGTCATGGTAGGTGACAGTCATGGTAGATGACAGTCATGGTAGATGACAGTCATGGTAGATGACAGTCATGGTAGATTACAGTCATGGTAGATGACAGTCATGGTAGGTGACAGTTATGGTAGGTGACAGTCAAGGTAGATGACAGTCATGGTAGGTGACAGTCCCGGAAGGTGACAGTTATGGTAGGTAACAGTCATGGTAGATGACAGTCATGGTAGATGACAGTCATGGTAGATTACAGTCATGGTAGATGACAGTCATGGTAGGTGACAGTTATGGTAGGTGACAGTCAAGGTAGATGACAGTCAAGGTAGATGACAGTCAAGGTAGGTCACAGTAATGGTAGGTGACAGTTATAGGTAGGACAGTGAGATGAGTCAAGGTAGATGACAGTCAAGGTAGGTGACAATTATGGTAGGTGACAGTCATGGTAGATGACAGTCATGGTAGATGACAGTCATGGTAGATGACAGTCATGGTAGGTGACAGTCATGGTAGGTGACAGTTATGGGAGGTGACAGTCATGGTAGATGACAGTCATGGTAGGTAACAGTTGTGGTAGGTGAGAGTCATGGTAGGTGACAGTTGTGATAGATGACAGTCATGGTAGATGGCAGTCATTTTAGATGACAGTCATGATAGATGACAGTCATGGTAGGTGACAGTCATGGTAGCTGACAGGAAATGTAGGTGACTGTCATGGTAGGTGACAGCCATGGTAGGTGACAGACAAGGTAGGTGACAGTCAAGGTAGGTGAGTCATGGTAGGTGACAGTCAAAATAGGTGACAGTCAAGGTAGGTGACAGTCATGGTAGGTGACAGTTATAGTAGGTGACAGTCATGGTAGGTGACAGTCATGGTAGATGGCAGTCATGGTAGGTGACAGTCATGGTAGATGGCAGTCATGGTAGGTGACAGTTATGGTAGGTGACAGTCATGGTAGATGGCAGTCATGGTAGATGGCAGTCATGGTAGGTGACAGTCATGGTAGATGACAGTCATGGCAGATGGCAGTCATGGTAGGTGACAGTCATTTTAGATGAGTCATGGTAGATGACATTCATGGTTGATGACAGTCATGGTAGGTGACAGTTATGGTAGGTAGTAGTCATGGTAGATGACAGTCATGGTAGGTGAGAGTCATGGTAGATGAAAGTCATTTTAGGTGACAGTTGTGGTAGATGACAGTCATGGTAGATGACACTCATTTCAGATGACAGTCATGATAGATGACAGTCATGGAAGGTGACAGTCATGGTAGGTGGCAATCAAGGTAGGTGACATCATGGTAGGTGACAGTCATGGTAGGTGACAGTCAAGGTAGGTGACAGTCATGGTAGGTGACAGTCAAGATAGGTGACAGTCAAGGTAGGTGACAGTTATGGTAGGTGACAGTCGTAGTAGGTGACAGTCATGGTAGGTGTCAGTCATGGTAGATGACAGTCATGATGGATTACCCTCATGGTAGGTGACAGTCACAGTAGGTGACAGTTATCGTAGATGACAGTTATGGTAGATGACAGTCACGGTAGATATCAGTCATGGTGGATAACAGTCATGGTAGATGGCAGTCATGGTAGGTGACTGTCATGGTAGGTGATAGTCACGGTAGGTGACAGTTATAGTAGGTAACAGTCATGGTAGATGACAGTCATGGTAGATGACAGTCAAGGTAGGTGACAGTCATGGTAGGTGATAGTCACGGTAGGTGACAATTATGGCAGGTGACAGTCAAGGTAGATGACAGTCATGGTAGATGAAAGTCATGGTAAATTACAGTCATGGTAGATGACAGTCACGGTAGGTGACAGTTATGGTAGGTGACAGTCAAGGTAGATGACAGTCATGGTAGATGACAGCCATGGTAGATGGCAGTCACGGTAGGTGACACTTATGGTAGATGACAGTCATGGTAGGTAGCAATTATGGTAGGGGACTGTTATGGTAGGCGACAGTCATGGTAGATGACAGTCATGGTAGATGACAGTCATGGTAGATGACAGTCATGATAGATGACAGTAATGGTGGATGACAGTCATGGTAGGCGGGCCAGCCAGGTGGACCGGGACTCTCCAGGTCCAGTTCACCAGGTACTGTCTCCGTCAGGTCCAAGGATGACTCTAGGATCCACTACGAGTACCACCTGGACCTCCAGGAACCTCACGAGGAAACTAGGTGAGGTTAATTAGGTGCTAGGTAACACATTTCTTAAATAATTGGGCACTAGGTGCCACTCTTGTGAAGTAATTATGCGTTACGTGCTACCCTTGTAAACTAATTAGGTTCTATGTGCTACCCTTGTAAAGTCATTAGGTACTAGGTGCAATCCTTGTTAAATAATTATGCACTAGGTTCCATCCTTGTAAAGTAATTAGGTATTAGGTGCCATCCTTGTAAATTAGGTACTACGCGCCACTTTTGGAAATGAATTAGGTGCTTCGTGTCATCCTTGTCAAGTAACTATGTTCTACGTGCCACCCTTAAGACAATAATTAGGTAATAGGCACCATCCTAATAAGTAAATTAGGTACTGTGTGACCCTTCAGAAAAAAATTAGGTGACTCCCTAGTAAAGAAATTAGGGACTAGATAACCCCTAGTAAGGAAATTAGGTACTCGGTGACCCCTAATAAAGAAATTATCTAGTAGGTAACCTCCTAGTAAATTAGGTATTAGGTGACTTTGTAAATGATTAGGTACAGTGTAACCCCTAATAAAGTAATTAGGTATTAGGTCACCCCATAGTAAATTAGATACTAGGTGGGCCCTAGTATAGTAATTAGGTACTAGTTGACCTCTAGTAAAGAAATTAGGTACTAGGTGACTCCCTATAATATAATAATATCTTTAATTATTACCAGTACTTGTACAAGGTATACCAGTACATGTACAAGGTATACCAGTACATGTACAAGGTATACCTTGTACATGCACATGGTATACCAGTACATGCACATGGTATACCAGTACATGCACATGGTATACCAGTACATGTACAAGGTATACCAGTACATGCACATGGTATACCAGTACATGCACATGGTATACCAGTACATGTACAAGGTATACCAGTACATGCACATGGTATACCAGTATATGTACAAGGTATACCTTGTACATGCACATGGTATACCAGTACATGCACATGGTATACCAGTACATGCACATGGTATACCAGTACATGTACAAGGTATACCAGTACATGCACATGGTATACCAGTACATGTACAAGGTATACCTTGTACATGCACATGGTATACCAGTACATGCACATGGTATACCAGTACATGCACATGGTATACCAGTACATGTACAAGGTATACCAGTATATGAACAAGGTATACCAGTACATGTACAAGGTATACCAGTACATGTACAAGGTATACCAGTACATGTACAAGGTATACCAGTACATGTACAAGGTATACCAGTACATGTACAAGGTATACCAGTATATGTACAAGGTATACCAGTACATGTACAAGGTATACCAGTACATGTACAAGGTATACCAGTACATGCACAAGGTATACCAGTACATGTACAAGGTATACCAGTACATGTACAAGGTATACCAGTACATGTACAAGGTATACCAGTATATGTACAAGGTATACCAGTAAAGGTACAAGGTATACCAATGCATGTACAAGGTATACCAGTACATGAACATCAAAATGGTATACAATACCGACAGGTTGGTAGGTACATATACAAGGTATACCAATACATGTACAAGGTATACCAGTACATGCACAAGGTATACCAGTACATGTACAAGGTATACCAGTACATGTACATGGTATACCAGTACATGTACAAGGTATACCAGTATATGTACAAGGTATACCAATACATGTACAAGGTATACCAGTATATGTACATGGTATACCAACACATGTACAAGGTATACCAGTACATGTACAAGGTATACCAGTACATGTACAAGGTATACCAGTACATGTACAAGGTATACGAATACATGTACAAGGTATACCAGTACATGTGCAAGGTATAGCAGGATGTGACCCACACCAGTCCACTAACACCCAGGATGTGACCTACACCAGTCCACTAACACCCAGGATGTGACCCACACCAGTCCACTAACACCCAGGATGTGACCCACACCAGTCCACTAACACCCAGGATGTGACCTACACCAGTCCACTAACACCCAGGATACGATCCTCACCAGTCCACTAACACCGAGGATGTGACCCACACCAGTCCACTAACACCCAGGATGTGACCTACACCAGTCCACTAACACCCAGGATGCGACCCACACCAGTCCACTAACACCCAGGATGTGACCCACAATAGTCCACTAACACCCAGGATGTGACCCACACCAGTCCACTAACACCCAGGATGTGACCCACACCAGTCCACTAACACCCAGGATGTGACCTACACCAGTTCACTAGCACCCAGGATGTGACCCACACCAGTCCACTAACAGCCAGGATGTGATCCACACCAGTCCACTAACACCCAGGATGTGACCTACACCAGTCCACTAACACCCAGGATGTGACCCACACCAGTCCACTAACACCCAGGATGTGACCTACACCAGTCCACTAACACCCAGGATGTGACCCACACCAGTCCACTAACACCCAGGATGTGACCTACACCAGTCCACTAACACCCAGGATGTGACCTACACCAATCCACTAACACCCAGGATGTGACCTACACCAGTCCACTAACACCCAGGATGTGACCTACACCAGTCCACTAACACCCAGGATGTGACCCACACCAGTCCACTAACACCCAGGATGTGACCTACACCAGTCCACTAACACCCAGGATGTGACCCACACCAGTCCACTAACACCCAGGATGTGACCTACACCAGTCCACTAACACCCAGGATGTGACCCACACCAGTCCACTAACACCCAGGATGTGACCTACACCAGTCCACTAACACCCAGGATGTGACCCACACCAGTCCACTAACACCCAGGATGTGACCTACACCAGTCCACTAACACCCAGGATGTGACCCACACCAGTCCACTAACACCCAGGATGTGACCTACACCAGTCCACTAACACCCAGGATGTGACCTACACCAGTCCACTAACACCCAGGATGTGACCTACACCAGTCCACTAACACCCAGGATGTGACCTACACCAGTCCACTAACACCCAGGATGTGACCCACACCAGTCCACTAACACCCAGGATGTGACCTACAC
The DNA here is from genome assembly GCF_038502225.1 of Cherax quadricarinatus. Lineage (NCBI taxonomy): Eukaryota > Metazoa > Arthropoda > Malacostraca > Decapoda > Parastacidae > Cherax > Cherax quadricarinatus. The sequence continues at coordinate 22,661,683 of NC_091358.1, read as the reverse complement.
CAGTCCACTAGCACCCAGGATGTGACCTACACCAGCCCACTAACACCCATGATGTGACCTACACCAGTCCACTAACACCCAGGATGTGACCCACACCAGTCCACTAACACCCAGGATGTGACCCACACCAGTCCACTAACACCCAGGATGTGACCTACACCAGTCCACTAACACCCAGGATGTGACCTACACCAGTCCACTAACACCCAGGATGTGACCTACACCAGTCCACTAACACCCAGGATGTGACCTACACCAGTTCACTAACACCCAGGATGTGACCTACACCAGTCCACTAACACCCAGGATGTGACCTACACCAGTCCACTAACACCCAGGATGTGACCTACACCAGTCCACTAACACCCAGGATGTGACCCACACCAGTCCACTAACACCCAGGATGTGACCCACACCAGTCCACTAACACCCAGGATGTGACCTACACCAGTCCACTAACACCCAGGATGTGACCCACACCAGTCCACTAACACCCAGGATGTGACCTACACCAGTCCACTAACACCCAGGATGTGACCCACACCAGTCCACTAACACCCAGGATGTGACCTACACCAGTCCACTAACACCCAGGATGTGACCTACACCAGTCCACTAACACCCAGGATGTGACCCACACCAGTCCACTAACACCCAGGATGTGACCCACACCAGTCCACTAACACCCAGGTATCCATTTTACTGATGGGTGGACATAAACAACCGGTGTGTGGAAATACGTCTAATGTTTCCATCCCTTACCCGGGAATCGAGCCCGGGCCCTCACTGTGTGAAGCGAGAGGTTTTGCCACCAGGCCACGGTCCACCACGGTTAACCTCCAAGAAGATATAAACAAAGTTTTCCAGTAGGCAACGGTAAACAATATGATGTTCAATGAGGACAAATTCCAACTACTCCGTTATGGAAAACTGGAGGAGATAATAACTAGAACAGAGTATACTACTGACTCCGGCCATACAATAGAGCGGAAAAATAATGTAAGGGACCTGGGAGTAGTAATGTCTGAGGATCTCACTTTCAAGGATCACAACAGTGCCACGATCGCACGTGCAAAGAAAATGATAGGATGGATAATGAGAACTTTCAAAATGAGAGATGCCAAGCCCATGATGATCCTTTTCAAATCACTTGTTCTCTCTAGACTGGAATACTGCTGTACATTAACATCTCCATTCAAAGCAGGTGAAATCGCAGATCTAGAGAGTGTACAGAGATCCTTTACTGCACGTATAAGTTCTGTCAAGCACCTTAACTACTGGGAACGCTTGGAAGCACTTGACTTGTGCTCGTTGGAACGCAGGAGGGAGAGATATATCATAGTCTACACTTGGAAAATCTTGGAAGGAATGGTCCCAAATCTGCACACAGAAATCACTCCCTACGAAAGTAAAAGACTGGGCAGGCGATGCAAAATACCCAAAATTAAAAGTAGGGGCGCCATTGGTGCACAAAGAGAAAACACCGTAAGTGTCCGGGGCCCAAGACTGTTCAACAGCCTCCCACCAAGCATAAGGGGAATTACCAATAAACCCCTGGCTGCTTTCAAGACCCCTGGCTGCCTTCAAGACCCCTGGCTGCCTTCAAGACCCCTGGCTGCCTTCAAGACCCCTGGCTGCCTTCAAGACCCCTGACTGCCTTCAAGACCCCTGGCTGCCTTCAAGACCCCTGGCTGCCTTCAAGACCCCTGGCTGCCTTCAAGACCCCTGGATGCCTTCAAGACCCCTGGCTGCCTTCAAGATCCCTGGCTGCCTTCAAGACCCCTGGCTGCCTTCAAGACCCCTGGCTGCCTTCAAGATCCCTGGCTGCCTTCAGGACCCCTGGCTGCCTTCAAGACCCCTGGCTGCCTTCAAGACCCCTGGCTGCCTTCAAGACCCCTGGCTGCCTTCAAGACCCCTGGCTGCCTTCAAGAGAGAGCTGGACAGATACCTAAAGTCAGTGCCGGATCAGCTGGGCTGTGGTTCGTACGTTGGACTACGTGCAGCCAGCAGTAACAGCCTGGTTGATCAGGTCCTGATCCACCAGGAGGCCTGGTCGTGGACCGGGCCACAGGGGCGTTGATCCCCGGAATAACCTCCAGGTTTATTCCAGGTTGTAAGAAAATTAGGTAGTAGGTGACTCAAGTAAAAAAATTAGGAACTAGGTGACCCATAGTAAAGAAATTAGGTACTGGGTGACCCCTAAGATAGAAATTAGGTACTAGGTGACCTGGTAAAGTACTAAGGTATTAGGTTGTCCTAGTAACGTAATTAGGCACTAGTTGACCCCTAGTATAGAAATTAGGTACTAGGTGACCCCTAATAAAGAAATTAGGAACTAGGTAATCTCTAGTTAAGAAATTAGGTACAAGGTGACGACCTAATAATAAAATTAGGTACTTGATGACTCATAATAAAGAAATTAGTTACTAGGTGATCAATAATAAACAAATTAGGTAATAAGTGATCCAGTACCAACAATACCACCAGTCCGATAACATTCTTCTTTGCAAATATACAGGGTCTAAAGCCAGCAATAAACAACAAAATACCTTTCATCCGTGGACTGCTTGCAGAGGCAAAGGCAAAGTTCGCGGCTTTCACTGAGACCCACATAAAGGATCACTTGGACAACGAAATATGGATCCCAGGTTACAACCTATACAGATGTGACAGAGTGAACAGGCAAAAGGGGGGGGTTGGCCTGTACATTGCAGAGTCACTTGTTTGCACAGAACTGCTTAATGCCTCAAATGACGTAGTGGAAGTTTTAGCAGTAAAGGTCGAGAACCAAAACCTAGTCATTGTGGTAGTCTACAAGCCTCCGGATGCAACATCCCAGCAATTCCAGGAACAGCTGTTAAAAATTGACCACTGTCTGGAAAATCTTCCAGCTCCTGCACCCAACATCTTGCTCCTGGGGGATTTCAACTTAAGGCACCTAAAATGGAGGAATATAGCAAATAATATTGTTGCAGTAATAACACCAGGAGGCAGCTCTGATGAAAACTCACACTCACACGAGCTTTTAAATCTCTGCACAAAATTCAATTTAAACCAGCAAATAATAGAGCCTACTAGACTGGAGAATACACTAGACCTCATCTTCACTAACAATGATGATCTGATAAGAAATGTCACCATATCAAAAACAATATACTCAGATCACAACATAATTGAGGTTCAGACATGTATGCGTGGAGCCTCAGACCGACAAAATGAGACTAGTCACGAGGGAGCATTCACCAAATTCAACTTCAATAACAAAAACATAAAGTGGGACCAAGTAAACCAAGTCCTAACCGATATAAGCTGGGAAGATATACTAAGCAACACAGACCCAAACTTATGCCTAGAACAGATTAACTCGGTGGCACTCGATGTATGCACAAGGCTTATTCCTCTAAGAAAAAGGAGGAGTAGATGTAAAATAGAAAGAGACAGGCGCTCCCTTTACAGGCGACGGAAAAGAATAACAGAGCGGCTAAAAGAGGTCAATATATCAGAAATGCGCAGGGAGACACTGGTCAGAGAAATAGCAAGCATCGAACTTAAGCTAAAAGAATCCTTTAGGAGTCAGGAATCGCGGGAAGAACTAAAAGCCATAAATGAAATCGAAAGAAACCCAAAGTATTTCTTCTCCTATGCCAAATCAAAATCGAGAACAACGTCCAGTATTGGGCCCCTACTTAAACAAGATGGGTCCTACACAGATGACAGCAAGGAAATGAGTGAGCTACTCAAGTCCCAATATGACTCAGTTTTTAGCAAGCCGCTAACCAGACTGAGAGTCGAAGATCAAAATGAATTTTTTATGAGAGAGCCACAAAATTTGATTAACACAAGCCTATCCGATGTTATCCTGACGCCAAATGACTTCGAACAGGCGATAAATGACATGCCCATGCACTCTGCCCCAGGGCCAGACTCATGGAACTCTGTGTTCATCAAGAACTGCAAGAAGCCCCTATCACGAGCCTTTTCCATCCTATGGAGAGGGAGCATGGACACGGGGGTCGTCCCTCAGTTACTAAAAACAACAGACATAGCCCCACTCCACAAAGGGGGCAGTAAAGCAACAGCAAAGAACTACAGACCAATAGCACTAACATCCCATATCATAAAAATCTTTGAAAGGGTCCTAAGAAGCAAGATCACCACGCATCTAGAAACCCATCAGTTACACAACCCAGGGCAACATGGGTTTAGAACAGGTCGCTCCTGTCTGTCTCAACTACTGGATCACTACGACAAGGTCCTAAATGCACTAGAAGACAAAAAGAATGCAGATGTAATATATACAGACTTTGCAAAAGCCTTCGACAAGTGTGACCATGGCGTAATAGCGCACAAAATGCGCGCTAAAGGAATAACAGGAAAAGTTGGTCGATGGATCTATAATTTCCTCACTAACAGAACACAGAGAGTAGTCGTCAACAGAGTAAAGTCCGAGGCAGCTACGGTGAAAAGCTCTGTTCCACAAGGCACAGTACTAGCTCCCATCTTGTTCCTCATCCTCATATCCGACATAGACAAGGATGTCAGCCACAGCACCGTGTCTTCCTTTGCAGATGACACCCGAATCTGCATGACAGTGTCTTCCATTGCAGACACTGCAAGGCTCCAGGCGGACATCAACCAAATCTTTCAGTGGGCTGCAGAAAACAATATGAAGTTCAACGATGAGAAATTTCAATTACTCAGATATGGTAAACATGAGGAAATTAAATCTTCATCAGAGTACAAAACAAATTCTGGCCACAAAATAGAGCGAAACACCAACGTCAAAGACCTGGGAGTGATTATGTCGGAGGATCTCACCTTCAAGGACCATAACATTGTATCAATCGCATCTGCTAGAAAAATGACAGGATGGATAATGAGAACCTTCAAAACTAGGGAGGCCAAGCCCATGATGACACTCTTCAGGTCACTTGTTCTATCTAGGCTGGAATATTGCTGCACTCTAACAGCACCTTTCAAGGCAGGTGAAATTGCCGACCTAGAAAATGTACAGAGAACTTTCACGGCGCGCATAACGGAGATAAAACACCTCAATTACTGGGAGCGCTTGAGGTTTCTAAACCTGTATTCCCTGGAACGCAGGAGGGAGAGATACATGATTATATACACCTGGAAAATCCTAGAGGGACTAGTACCGAACTTGCACACGAAAATCACTCACTACGAAAGCAAAAGACTTGGCAGACGATGCACCATCCCCCCAATGAAAAGCAGGGGTGTCACTAGCACGTTAAGAGACCATACAATAAGTGTCAGGGGCCCGAGACTGTTCAACTGCCTCCCAGCACACATAAGGGGGATTACCAACAGACCCCTGGCAGTCTTCAAGCTGGCACTGGACAAGCACCTAAAGGCAGTTCCTGATCAGCCGGGCTGTGGCTCGTACGTTGGTTTGCGTGCAGCCAGCAGCAACAGCCTGGTTGATCAGGCGCTGATCCACCAGGAGGCCTGGTCACAGACCGGGCCGCGGGGGCGTTGACCCCCGAAACTCTCTCCAGGTAAACTCCAGGTAATAAAGAAATTAGGTATAAGGTGACCAACTAATAACAAAATTAGGTACTAGGTGACTCATACTAAAGAAATCAGGTACTAGGTGATCCATAATAAAGGAATCAGGTACTAGGTGATTCATAATAAAGAAATTAGGTACTAGGTGATCCATAATAAAGAAATTAGGTACTAGGTGATCCATAATTAAGAAATTAGGTACTAGGTGATGCCCAGTAAGAAAATAGAAACCTTTCTTGCTGGTCTGCCCCTACTAGTTTACTGCTTCTCTCTCCTTCACAGCATATTGTTGCTCTAATTCCGGGGATCAAGAGCACCAAACATTATTAAACTCTCTCTCTTTTTAAAGTCAGAAAAAAGTAAAATATAACTGGCCAAAAATAATAATAATAATAATAATAATAATAATAATAATGATAATAATAATATTAATGATAATAATAATAATAATAATAATAATAATAATAATAATAATAATAATAATAATAATAATAATAATAATAATAATGATAATAATAATATTAATGATAATAATAATAATAATAATAATAATAATAATAATAATGATAATAATAATATTAATGATAATAATAATGATAATAATAATAATAATAATAATAATAATAAGAATAATAATAATAATAATAATGATAATAATAATAATAATAATAATAATAATAATAATAATAATAATGATAATAATAATATTAATGATAATAATAAAAATGATAATAATAATAATAATAATAATAATAATAATAATAATAATAATAATAATAATAATAATGATAATAATAATATTAATGATAATAATAAAAATAATAATAATAATAATAATAATAATAATAATAATAATAATAATAATAATAATAATAATAATATTAATTATAATAATAAAAATAATAATAATAATAATAATAATAATAATAATAATAATAATAATAATAATAATAATAATAATAATAATAATAATAATGATAATAATAATATTAATGATAATAATAAAAATGATAATAATAATAATAATAATAATAATAATAATAATAATAATGATAATAATAATAATAATAATAATAATAATAATAATAATAATAATGATAATAATAATATTAATAATGATATTAATAATAATAATAATAATAATAATAATAATGATAATAATAATAATAATAATAATAATAATAATGATAATAATAATAATACTAATAATAATAATAATAATAATAATAATAATAATGATAATAATAATATTAATAATGATAATAATAATAATAATAATAATAATAATAATAATAATAATAATAATAATGATAATAATAATAATAATAATAATAATAATAATAATAATAAAATAATAATAATAATAATAATGACAATAATAATAAAAATAATAATAATAATAATAATAATAATAATGATAATAATAATGATAATAATAATAATAATAATAATAATAAAATAATAATAATAATAATGATAATAATAATAATAATAATAATAATAATAATAATAATAATGATAATAATAATAATAATAATAATAATAATAATAATAATAATAATAATAATAATAATAATAAAATAATAATAATAATAATAATGATAATAATAATAATAATAATAATAATAATAATAATAATGATAATAATAATAATAATAATAATAATAATAATAATAATAATAATAATAATAAAATAATAATAATAATAATAATGATAATAATAATAATAATAATAATAATAATAATAATAATAATAATAATAATAATAATAATAATAATGGTTAGAGGTATTGGGAAGATGGAGGGAATATTTTGAGGAATTGTTAAATGTTGATGAAGATAGTTATGTGCGTTGGGCAGGGAGGTATAACATCTTGTAGGAGTGAGGAAAAGCCAGTTGTGAGTGTGAGGGAAGTTTGTGAGGCAGTGTGAGTGTGAAGGAAGTTTGTGAGGCAGTGTGAGTGTGAGGGAAGTTTGTGAGGCAGTGTGAGTGTGGGGGAAGATTGTGAGGCAGTGTGAGTGTGGGGGAAGTTTGTGAGGCAGTGTGAGTGTGGGGGAAGTTCATGAGGCAGTGTGAGTGTGAGGGAAGTTTGTGAGGCAGTGTGAGTGTGGGGGAAGTTTGTGAGGCAGTGTGAGTGTGGGGGAAGTTTGTGAGGCAGTGTGAGTGTGGGGGAAATTCGTGAGGCAGTGTGAGTGTGGGGGAAGTTCATGAGGCAGTGTAAGTGTGAGGGAAGTTTGTGAGGCAGTGTGAGTGTGGGGGAAGTTCGTGAGGCAGTGTGAGTGTGGGGGAAGTTCGTGAGGCAGTGTGAGTGTGGGGGAAGTTCGTGAGGCAGTGTGAGTGTTGGGGGAAGTTCGTGAGGCAGTGTGAGTGTGGGGGAAGTTCATGAGGCAGTGTGAGTGTGGGGGAAGTTTGTGAGGCAGTGTGAGTGTGGGGGAAGTTCGTGAGGCAGTGTGAGTGTGGGAGAAGTTCATGAGGCAGTGTGAGTGTGAGGGAAGTTTGTGAGGCAGTGTGAGTGTGGGAGAAGTTCGTGAGGCAGTGTGAGTGTGGGGGAAGTTTGTGAGGCAGTGTGAGTGTGGGGGAAGTTCGTGAGGCAGTGTGAGTGTGGGGGAAGTTTGTGAGGCAGTGTGAGTGTGAGGGAAGTTTGTGAGGCAGTGTGAGTGTGGGGGAAGTTCATGAGGCAGTGTGAGTGTGGGGAAGTTTGTGAGGCAGTGTGAGTGTGGGGGAAGTTCGTGAGGCAGTGTGAGTGTGGGGGAAGTTTGTGAGGCAGTGTGAGTGTGGGGGAAGTTCGTGAGGCAGTGTGAGTGTGGGGGAAGTTCGTGAGGCAGTGTGAGTGTGGGGGAAGTTCGTGAGGCAGTGTGAGTGTGAGGGAAGTTCGTGAGGCAGTGTGAGTGTGAGGGAAGTTTGTGAGGCAGTGTGAGTGTGGGGGAAGTTTGTGAGACAGTGTGAGTGTGAGGGAAGTTTATGAGGCAGTGTGAGTGTGGGGGAAGTTCGTGAGGCATTGTGAGTGTGGGGGGAAGTTCGTGAGGCATTGTGAGTGTGGGGGAAGTTCATGAGGTAGTGTGAGTGTGGGGGAAGTTCGTGAGGCAGTGTGAGCGTGGGGGAAGTTCATGAGGTGAGTGTGGGGGAAGTTTGTGAGGCAGTGTGAGTGTGGGGAAGTTCGTGAGGCAGTGTGAGTGTGGGGGAAGTTCGTGAGGCAGTGTGAGTGTGGGGGAAGTTCGTGAGGCAGTGTGAGTGTGGGGAAGTTCGTGAGGCAGTGTGAGTGTGGGGGAAGTTCGTGAGGCAGTGTGAGTGTGGGGGAAGTTCGTGAGGCAGTGTGAGTGTGGGGAAGTTCGTGAGGCAGTGTGAGTGTGGGGGAAGTTCGTGAGGCAGTGTGAGTGTGGGGGAAGTTCGTGAGGCAGTGTGAGTGTGGGGGAAGTTCATGAGGCAGTGTGAGTGTGGGGAAGTTCGTGAGCAGTGTGAGTGTGGGGGAAGTTCGTGAGGCAGTGTGAGTGTGGGGGAGGTTCGTGAGGCAGTGTGAGTGTGGGGGAAGGTTCGTGAGGCAGTGTGAGTGTGGGGAAGGTTTCGTGAGGCAGTGTGAGTGTGGGGGAGGTTCTTGAGGCAGTGTGAGTGTGGGGGAAGTTCGTGAGGCAGTGTGAGTGTGGGGAAGTTCGTGAGGCAGTGTGAGTGTGGGGGAAGCTCGTGAGGCAGTGTGAGTGTGAGGGAAGTTTGTGAGGCAGTGTGAGTGTGGGGGAGGTTTGTGAGGCAGTGTGAGTGTGAGGGAAGTTTATGAGGCAGTGTGAGTGTGGGGGAAGTTCGTGAGGCATTGTGAGTGTGGGGGAAGTTCATGAGGTAGTGTGAGTGTGGGGGAAGTTCGTGAGGCAGTGTGAGTGTGGGGGAAATTCATGAGGTAGTGTGAGTGTGGGGGAAGTTTGTGAGGCAGTGTGAGTGTGGGGGAAGTTCGTGAGGCAGTGTGAGTGTCGGGGAAGTTCATGAGGCAGTGTGAGTGTAGGGGAAGTTCGTGAGGCAGTGTGAGTGTGGGGGAAGTTCGTGAGGCAGTGTGAGTGTGGGGGAAGTTCGTGAGGCAGTGTGAGTGTGGGGGAAGTTCGTGAGGCAGTGTGAGTGTGGGGGTAGTTCGTGAGGAAGTGTGAGTGTGGGGAAGGTTCGTGAGGCAGTGTGTGGGGAAGGTTCGTGAGGCAGTGTGAGTGTGGGGGAGGTTCGTGAGGCAGTGTGAGTGTGGGGAAGGTTCGTGAGGCAGTGTGAGTGTGGGGAAGGTTCGTGAGGCAGTGTGAGTGTGGGGGAGGTTCGTGAGGCAGTGTGAGTGTGGGGGAGGTTCGTGAGCCAGTTGTGAGTGTGGGGAGGTTCGTGAGGCAGTGTGAGTGTGGGGGAGGTTCGTGAGCCAGTGTGAGTGTGGGGGAGTTGGTGAGGCAGTGTGAGTGTAGGGGTTCGTGAAGGTGAGTGTGGGGGAGGTTCGTGAGGCAGTGTGAGTGTGGGGGAGGTTCGTGAGCCAGTTGTGAGTGTGGGGGAGGTTCGTGAGGCAGTGTGAGTGTGGGGGAGGTTCGTGAGGCAGTGTGAGTGTGGGGGAGGTTCGTGAGGCAGTGTGAGTGTGGGGGAGGTTCGTGAGGCAGTGTGAGTGTGGGGGAGGTTCGTGAGGCAGTGTGAGTGTGGGGGAGGTTCGTGAGGCAGTGTGAGTGTGGGGGAGGTTCGTGAGGCAGTGGGTAGAATGAAAGGGGGTAAGGCAGCCGGGATTGATGGGATAAAGATAGAAATGTTAAAAGCAGGTGGGGATATAGTTTTGGAGTGGTTGGTGCAATTATTTAATAAATGTATGGAAGAGGGTAAGGTACCTAGGGATTGGCAGAGAGCATGCATAGTTCCTTTGTATAAAGGCAAAGGGGACAAAAGAGAGTGCAAAAATTATAGGGGGATAAGTCTTTTGAGTATACCTGGTAAAGTGTATGGTAGAGTTATTATTGAAAGAATTAAGAGTAAGACGGAGAATAGGATAGCAGATGAACAAGGAGGCTTTAGGGAAGGTAGCGGGTGTGTGGACCAGGTGTTTACAGTGAAACATATAAGTGAACAGTATTTAAATAAGGCTAAGAGGTTTTTGTGGCATTTATGGATTTGGAAAAGCCATAAGACAGGGTGGATAGGGGGGTAATGTGGCAGATGTTGCAAGTGTATGGTGTAGGAGGTAGGTTACTGAAAGCAGTGAAGAGTTTTTACGAGGATAGTGAGGCTCAAGTTAGAGTATGTAGGAAAGAGGGAGATTATTTCCCAGTAAAAGTAGGCCTTAGACAAGGATGTGTGACGTCACTGTGGTTGTCCAAATATAGATGTGGGTTGTAAGAGAAGTGAATGCTCTGGTGCTGGCAAGAGGCGTGGAGTTAAAAGATAAAGAATCACACATAAAGTGGGAGTTGTCACAGTTGCTCTTTTCTGATGACACTGTGCTCTTGGGAGATTCTGAACAGAAGTTGCAGAGGTTGGTGGATGAGTTTGATAGGGTTTGTAAAAGAAGAAAATTAAAAGTGAACATAGGAAAGAGTAAGGTTATGAGGATAACAGAAAGATTAGGTGATGAAAGATTGGATATCAAATTGGAGGGAGAGAGTATGGAGGAGGTGAATGTATTCAGATATTTGGGAGTGGACGTGTCAGCGGATGGGTCTATGAAAGATGAGGTGAATCATAGAATTGATGAGGGGAAAAGGGTGAGCGGTGCACTTAGGAGTCTGTGGAGACAAAGAACTCTGTCCGTAGAAGCAAAGAGAGGAATGTATGAGAGTATAGTTGTACCAACACTCTTATATGGGTGTGAAGCATGGGTGGTGAATGTTGCAGCGAGGAGAAGGCTGGAGGCAGTGGAGATGTCATGTCTGAGGGCAATGTGTGGTGTGAATATAATGCAGAGAATTCGTATTTTGGAAATTATGAGGAGGTGCAGGATTACCAAAACTGTTATCCAGAGGGCTGAGGAGGGGTTGTTGAGGTGTATAAATCTGTAGTGGATGGAAGGCGGGGTAGGGGTCAGCCTAGAAAGGGTTGGAGGGAGGGGGTAAAGGAGGTTTTGAGTGTGATCGGCTTGGACTTCCAGCAAGCGTGTGTGAACGTATTTGATAGGAGTGAATGGAGATGAATGATTTTTAATACTTAATGTGCTGTTGGAGTGTGAGCAAAGTAACATTTATGAAGGGATTCAGGGAAACCGGCAGGCCGGACTTGAGTCCTGGAGATGGGAAGTACAGTGTCTGCACTCTGAAGGAGGGGTGTTAATGTTGCAGTTTAAAAACTGTAGTGTAAAGCACCCTTCTGGCAAGATAGTGATGGAGTGAATGATGGTGAAAGTTTTTCTTTTTTTTGGGGCCATCCTGCCTTGGTGGCCAACCTGCCTTGGTGGCTAACCTGCCTTGGTGGCCACCCTGCCTTGGTGGCCACCCTGCCTTGGTGGTCACCCTGCCTTGGTGGCTAACCTGCCTTGGTGGCCAACCTGCCTTGGTGGCCAACCTGCCTTGGTGGCCAACCTGCCTTGGTGGCCAACCTGCCTTGGTGGCCAACCTGCCTTGGTGGCCAACCTGCCTTGGTGGCCAACCTGCCTTGGTGGTCACCCTGCCTTGGTGGCTAACCTGCCTTGGTGGCCAACCTGCCTTGGTGGCCAACCTGCCTTGGTGGCCAACCTGCCTTGGTGGCCAACCTGCCTTGGTGGCCAACCTGCCTTGGTGGCCAACCTGCCTTGGTGGTCACCCTGCCTTGGTGGCTAACCTGCCTTGGTGGCCAACCTGCCTTGGTGGCCAACCTGCCTTGGTGGCCAACCTGCCTTGGTGGCCAACCTGCCTTGGTGGCCAACCTGCCTTGGTGGCCAACCTGCCTTGGTGGCCAACCTGCCTTGGTGGCCAACCTGCCTTGGTGGCTAACCTGCCTTGGTGGCCAACCTGCCTTGGTGGCCAACCTGCCTTGGTGGCCAACCTGCCTTGGTGGCCAACCTGCCTTGGTGGCCAACCTGCCTTGGTGGCCAACCTGCCTTGGTGGCCAACCTGCCTTGGTGGCCAACCTGCCTTGGTGGCCAACCTGCCTTGGTGGCCAACCTGCCTTGGTGGCCACCCTGCCTTGGTGGTCACCCTGCCTTGGTGGCCAACCTGCCTTGGTGGCCAACCTGCCTTGGTGGCCAACCTGCCTTGGTGGCCAACCTGCCTTGGTGGTCACCCTGCCTTGGTGGCCAACCTGCCTTGGTGGCCAACCTGCCTTGGTGGCCAACCTGCCTTGGTGGCCACCCTGCCTTGGTGGTCACCCTGCCTTGGTGGCCAACCTGCCTTGGTGGCCAACCTGCCTTGGTGGCCAACCTGCCTTGGTGGCCAACCTGCCTTGGTGGGAATCGGCCGATGTGTTAAAAAAAGAAATAATAATAATAATAATAATAATAATAATATTATTATTATTATTATTATTATTATTATTATTATTATTATTATTATTATTATTATTATTATTATTATTATTATTATTATTATTCTGCCCCTTGAGCAGTCTATTATGCTAGACATCTATCCATTATCCATGATCGTAGACCCTAACTAGGTCATTAAACACCCTTAACGACCTTTTATTCTGACTCGCTGGTTATCCAACACAAACCATCTGGTCTTACTCTTGGTCATCCAAGGTAACCCGCATTCTAGACTACCATAACCCAAAATTTGACCTAAATCCAATATATATATATATATATATATATATATATATATATATATATACAAACAGCACGTCACAAGCGGTGTTCCACAGGGGTCAGTGTTGGGCCCGTTGTTGTTCACAATCTACATTAACGACATAGATGAGGGAATAAAGAGCGACATCAGCAAATTTGCTGATGACACCAAAATAGGCCATCCAAATCATTCCAATGAGAACACTAGAGCACTCCAGGATGATTTGAATAGACTGATGAAATGGTCGGAGACGTGGAAGATGCAGTTTAATATAGACAAATGCAAAGTTCTAAATGTTGGACAGGAAAATAACCATGCCACATATAAACTAAATAATGTAGATCTTAATACTGTTGATTGCGAAAAGGATTTAGGAGTTCTGGTTAGTAGTAATCTAAAACCAAGACAACAGTGCATTAGTGTTCGCAATAAAGCTAACAGAATTCTTGGCTTCATATCTAGAAGTATAAATAATAGAAGTCCTCAGGTTGTTCTTCAACTCTATATATCCTTGGTTAGGCTTCATTTAGACTATGCTGCTCAGTTCTGGTCACAGTATTACAGAATGGATATAAATGCTCTGGAAAACGTACAGAGAAGGATGACAAAGTTGATCCCATGTATCAGAAATCTTCCCTATGAGGATAGACTGAGGGCCCTGAATTTGCACTCTCTAGAAAGGCGTAGAATTAGGGCAGATATGATCGAGGAGTATAAATGGAAAACAGGAATAAATAAAGGGGATGTAAATAACGTCCTGAAAATATCTAGCCAAGACAGGACTCGCAGCAATGGTTTTAAGTTGGAAAAATTAAGATTCAGGAAGGATATAGGAAAGCACTGGTTTGGTAATAGAGTTGTGGATGAGTGGAACAAACTCCCGAGTACCGTCATAGAAGCTAAAACGTTGTGTATTTTTAAAAATAGGTTAGATAAATACATAAGTAGGTGTGGGTGGGTGTGAGTTGGACCTGACTAGCTTGTGCTACCAAGTCTGATGCCATGTTCCTTCCTTAAGTAAAAGTGACCTGACTAGGTGGGTCATTGGGCTAATCCAGGGGCGGGGGCATGGACCTGCTTCGCATGGGTCAGTAGATCTGCTGCAGTGTTCCTTCTTTCTTATGTTCTTAAGACAAGCCTCGGGGGTGGAAATCTTTAATCTCAAGTCACATGACCAGTTCTAAACAGATAGAAAAACCTTGATGTGCACTATCAATTCTTCTAATTTTATAGTTCTTGACTTCTCAAAATCCTCTTACATCAAATGGGGGGGAGGGGGGGAGGGGGGAGGGGGGAGGGGGGGGGGGGTGCCGGGTGTGGCACTAGCTGCTGGCCCACTCAAAGAGAGCCACGAGTAGGAAATACACCGGCACTGCGCTATTCTGAGAAAAATTTTTCCTCAATCCTTCAGTTGCAACCTTGCAACATTGCATAGCTCCTGATGACGCACTGAGAAATGTGAAAGTACTTGAGCTAAATACTTCCAACCCCTGTGGCTTGTCCTTCGTAGTTAAGATCACATGTCTGCGATTGTTTGTATATATGTATATAAATATATATATATATATATATATATATATATATATATATATATATATATATATATATATATATATATATATATATATATATTTCTTTTCAGTGAGGTGTTTTACAAGGTTGTAGAGGCTAAGGGTGTGTCTGTGTACTTCCACTTCAGAGTAACACAAATAGAATGGTAAAAATATTTTTTCTCCCCTTGTAGGCCTAAAGCTAGACCCACAGGGGCTGTAGAGAGGCCTAGCAGCAGCAGCAGCGGACCTAAATTTCGCTTAGGCTTGTAGTTTAGGCTTTGTACATTAGTGGCAATAAATAGGCCTAGTTAGCAGACTCTCTGGGCCTAATGACAGTCCAGAGCTAATTTGATTATGCGTATGTATATATATATATATATATATATATATATATATATATATATATATATATATATATATATATATATATATATATATATATATATATATATATATATATATATATATATATATATATATATATATATATATATATATGCAATAAGATCACAGTAAACAGGTGATTTCAAAATATGCAAAACAACCACTCTGAAAGAATAGAGAAATTCCAAACGCTTTCGTGACTACTCACATTCTCATAATGTGAGTAGTCACGAAAGCGCTTGGAATTTCTCTATTCTTTCAGAGTGGTTGTTTTGCATATATATATATATATATATATATATATATATATATATATATATATATATATATATATATATATATATATATATATATATATATATATATATGTATATATATATATATATATATATATATATATATATATATATATATATATATATATATATATATATATATATATATATATATATTACGTAGAATGAAAGGGGGTAAAGCAGCTGGAACTGACGGGATCATGACAGAAATGTTAAAAGCAGAGGGGGGGGGGGGATGTAGTGTTGGAGTGGTTGGTACTTTGGTTTAATAATTGTATGAAAGAGGGGAAGGTACCTAGGGATTGGCAGAGAGCATGTATAGTCCCTTTATATAAAGGGAAGGAGGACAAAAGAGATTGTAAATATTATAGAGGAATAAGTTTACTGAGTATACCAGGAAAAGTGTACGGTAGGGTTACAATTGAAAGAATTAGAGGTAAGACACAATGTAGGATTGCGGATGAGCAAGGAGGTTTCAGAGTGGGTAGGGGATGTGTAGATCAAGTGTTTACATTGAAGCATATATGTGAACAGTATTTAGATAAAGGTAGGGAAGTTTTTATTGCGTTTATTGATTTAGAAAATGCGTATGATAGAGTGGATAGGGGAGCAATGTGGCAGATGTTGCAAGTATATGGAATAGGTGGTAAGTTATTAAATGCTGTAAAGAGTTTTTATGAGGATAGTGAGGCTCAGGTTAGGGTGTGTAGAAGAGAGGGAGACTACTTCCCGGTAAAAGTAGGTCTTAGACAGGGATGTGTAATGTCACCATGGTTGTTTAATATATTTATAGATGGGGTTGTAAAAGAAGTAAATGCTAGGGTGTTCGGGAGAGGGATGGGATTAAATTATAGGGAATCAAATACAAAATGGGAGTTAACACAGTTACTTTTTGCTGATGATACTGTGCTTATGGGAGATTCTAAAGAAAAACTGCAAAGGTTAGTGGATGAGTTTGAGAATGTGTGTAAAGGTAGAAAGTTGAAAGTGAACATAGATAAGAGTAAGGTGATGAGGGTATCAAATGATTTAGATAAAGAAAAATTGGATATCAAATTGGAGAGGAGAAGTATGGAAGAAGTGAATGTTTTCACATATTTGGGAGTTGACGTGTTAGCAGATGGATTTATGAAGGATGAGGTTAATTATTGAATTGATGAAGGAAAAAAGGAGAGTGGTGCATTGAGGTACACGTGGAGTCAAAAAACGTTATCTATGGAGGCAAAGAAGGGAATGTATGAAAGTATAGTAGTACCAACACTCTTATATGGGTGTGAAGCTTGGGTGTTAAATGCAGCAGCGAGGAGACGGTTGGAGGCAGTGGAGATGTCCTGTCTAAGGGCAATGTGTGGTGTAAATATTTTGCAGAAAATTCGGAGTGTAGAAATTAGGAGAAAGTGTGGAGTTAATAAAAGTATTAGTCAGAGGGCTCAAGAGGGTTTGAGGTGGTTTGGCCATTTAGAGAGAGTGGATCAAAGTAGAATGACATGGAGAGCGTGTAAATCTGTAGGGGAAGGAAGGTGGGGTAGGGGTCGTCCTCGAAAAGGTTGGAGGGAGGGATAAAGGAGGTGTTGTGGGCGAGAGGTTTGGACTTCCAGCAAGCGTGCGTGAGTGTGCTAGATAGGAGTGAATGGAGACAAATGGTATTTGGGACCTGGCGAGCTGTTGGAGTGTGAGCAGGGTAATATTTAGTGAAGGGATTCAGGGTAACCGGTTATTTTATATAGTCGGACTTGAGTCCTGCAAATGGGAAGTACAATGCCTGCACTTTAAAGGAGGGGTTTGGGATATTGGCAGATTGGAGGGATATGTTGTGTATCTTTATACGTATATGCTTCTAAACTGTTGTATTCTGAGCACCTCTGCAAAAACAGTGATAATGTGTGAGTGAGGTGAAAGTGTTGAATGATGATGAAAGTATTTTCTTTTTTAGGATTTTCTTCCTTTTTGGGTCACCCTGCCTCGGTGGGAGACGACCGAATTGTTAAATATATATATAAATATATATATATATATATATATATATATATATATATATATATATATATATATATATATATATATATATATATAAATATATGTATATGTGAAAGACCTATCCTAAATTTTCAGTTCTTCAAACAGGATAACTTGACACTTATATATACCAGGATATACACTTAGTAGTGTGTTTCTCAATGTATACATATTTACAGGTGTATATCTCAGTGTATATAAACTGGGCGGTGTGTATATCAGTGTATATACACTGAGCAGTGTGTATATTAGTGTATATACACTGAGCAGTGTGTATATCAGTGTATATACACTGAGAGGTGTATATCAGTGTATATACACTGTGTAGTGTGTATATCAGTGTATATACACTGAGCGGTGTGTATATCAGTGT
The DNA here is from genome assembly GCF_038502225.1 of Cherax quadricarinatus. NCBI lineage: Eukaryota > Metazoa > Arthropoda > Malacostraca > Decapoda > Parastacidae > Cherax > Cherax quadricarinatus. The sequence continues at coordinate 22,643,846 of NC_091358.1, read as the reverse complement.
ATATACACTGCGTGGTGTGTATATCAGTGTATATACACTTTGGTGTGTATATCAGTGTATATACACTGTGTGGTGTGTATATCAGTGTATATACACTTTGGTGTGTATATCAGTGTATATACACTGCGTGGTGTGTATATCAGTGTATATACACTGAGAGGTGTATATCAGTGTATATACACTGAGCAGTGTGTATATCAGTGTATATACACTGAGAGGTGTATATCAGTGTATATACACTGAGCAGTGTGTATATCAGTGTATATACACTGAGCGGTGTATATCAGTGTATATACACTGAGAAGTGTATATCAGTGTTTATACAGTGAGTAGTGTATACCAGTGTATATACACTGAGCGATGTATATCAGTGTATATACACTGAGCGATGTATATCAGTGTATATACACTGAGCAGTGTGTATATCAGTGTATATACACTGAGCGGTGTGTATATCAGTGTATATACACTGAGCAGTGTGTATATCAGTGTATATACACTGAGCGGTGTGTATATCAGTGTATATACACTGAGCAGTGTGTATACCAGTGTATATACACTGAGCGGTGTGTATATCAGTGTATATGCACTGAGCGGTGTATATCAGTGTATATACACTGAGCAGTGTGTATATCAGTGTATATACACTGAGCAGTGTGTATATCAGTGTATATACACTGAGCAGTGTGTATATCAGTGTATATACACTGAGCAGTGTGTATATCAGTGTATATACACTGAGCGTTTATCAGTTTATATACACTGAGTATATCACACTGTCAGTCACTCTGTGTAGAGAGTATATACATGTCTCACTCTGTGTAGAGCTTTATCAAGTTTTAATGTGTAGAGCTTTATCAAGTTTTAATGTGTAGAGCTTTATCAAGTTTTAATGTGTAGAGCTTTATCAAGCTTTATTGTGTAGAGCTTTATCAAGCTTTATTGTGTAGAGCTTTATCAAGTTTTATTGTGTAGAGCTTTATCAAGTTTTAATGTGTAGAGCTTTATCAAGTTTTAATGTGTAGAGCTTTATCAAGTTTTAATGTGTAGAGCTTTATCAAGTTTTAATGTGTAGAGCTTTATCAAGTTTTAATGTGTAGAGCTTTATCAAGTTTTATTGTGTAGAGCTTTATCAAGTTTTAATGTGTAGAGCTTTATCAAGTTTTATTGTGTAGAGCTTTATCAAGTTTTAATGTGTAGAGCTTTATCAAGTTTCAATGTGTAGAGCTTTATCAAGTTTTATTGTGTAGAGCTTTATCAAGTTTCAATGTGTAGAGCTTTATCAAGTTTTATTGTGTAGAGCTTTATCAAGTTTTAAGAGCTGTTTTATTGTGTAGAGCTTTATCAAGTTTTAATGTGTAGAGCTTTATCAAGTTTTATTGTGTAGAGCTTTATCAAGTTTTAATGTTTAGAGCTTTATCAAGTTTTATTGTGTAGAGCTTTATCAAGTTTTATTGTGTAGAGCTTTATCAAGCTTTATTGTGTAGAGCTTTATCAAGTTTTATTGTGTAGAGCTTTATCAAGTTTTAATGTGTAGAGCTTTATCAAGTTTTTATCAATATGTGTAGAGCTTTATCAAGTTTTATCAAATTTTAATGTGTAGAGCTTTATCAAGTTTTAATATGTAGAGCTTTATCAAGTTTCAATATGTAGAGCTTTATCAAGTTTCAATATGTAGAGCTTTATCAAGTTTTATTGTGTAGAGCTTTATCAAGTTTTAATATGTAGAGCTTTATCAAGTTTTAATATGTAGAGCTTTATCAAGTTTCAATGTGTAGAGCTTTATCAAGTTTTAATGTGTAGAGCTTTATCAAGTTTCAATGTGTAGAGCTTTATCAAGTCATGTTTCAATGTGTAGAGCTTTATCAAGTTTCAATGTGTAGAGCTTTATCAAGTCATGTTTCAATGTGTAGAGCTTTATCAAGTGTGTAGAGCTTTATCAAGTCATGTTTCAATGTGTAGAGCTTTATCAAGTTTCAATGTGTAGAGCTTTATCAAGTCATGTTTCAATGTGTAGAGCTTTATCAAGTCATGTCTCAATGTGTAGAGCTTTATCAAGTCATGTCTCAATGTGTAGAGCTTTATCAAGTCATGTCTCAATGTGTAGAGCTTTATCAAGTCATGTCTCAATGTGTAGAGCTTTATCAAGTCATGTTTCAATGTGTAGAGCTTTATCAAGTCATTTTTCCCACATACATACCTCTGTCTCTAACACCAACACACTCACTCCAACACTCTCTCCAACACTCCCACAACACTCCCTCTGACACTCCCTCCAACAGTCCCTGCAACAATCCCTCCGACTCTCTCTCCAACACTCCCACCAACACTCCCACCAACACTCCCTCCTCAGCTGAGGTCAATGGTGACGTGTGGTCATACTGTCCTGGGAGTGTCTGTAGTATTAGTACGGAGGGTTACAGAACACTATGTCTTACTTCTGTAGTGTCAAGTGGTTCCCAATAATGAAAGTAAGATCAATGTAAGGAAGATTGAAAGAAAGTTTTGAGGGTAGGAAATCGATTCTCTGTTCCCTAGAACGAATGTGTTACAATAATCAATGAGGTTAAGGTACCACTAACTCCTGCTAAAAATGGTAAGAACATTCTGGTTAAGGGTGACTCATGCGTAGGATATATGGAGAGTGCTTTCTGTAACAGAGATAGGAAGGTGAGACAGGTGTGTTTTCCAGGAGCTGATGTTGGTGACATGGTCAACAGATTGGATAATATTATGGCAGGTAATGGGAATAAGGCAATTATCTGTCTCAGTGCTGGTGGAAATGATACTGGGAAGGGCAAGAGACAGGAACTGTTAGATAAATACAGGTCAGCTATAGATTTAATTAGATCTGAGGGAGGAGTCCCACTTGCCTAGAAGGGGAGTGGGCAATGAATGGATGTGTAGGGCAACTGGTGTAAATTGCTGGCTAGACAGGTACTGCCTAGCCTAGCAATCCTATTCATTGACGACTGGAACAAATTCTATGGCAAACATGACATGTATGCAAGGGATGGGGTACATCTCTCTGGTGCAGTGGTGGTAGTGTTAGCCAACTTGATAATGATTGAGGGGGCCATTGTTGAGTTGTCTAGGACTTTAAACTGACAGAAGATAGAAGTATGGTTGTGCGCAGGAAACAAACAGGTTGTAGCACGAAGGATGAACATGGGAAATATTACCAGGATATCTCAGGGATATGTTTACAAGACATTATTTAACATCAGAAATCTTCCCTATGGGAATAGACTGAGCCCCTGAATCTGCACTCTCTAGAAAGGCGTAGAATTAGGGGGGATATGATTGATATGTATAAATGGAAAACAGGAATAAATGAAGAGGATATAAATAACGTGTTAAAAGTTTGTAACCAAGACAGGACTCGCAGAAATGGCTGGGAAAATTTAGATTCAAAAAGGATATAAGAAAGAACTGGTTTTAGTAATAATTTAAAAAATAATCTGGATAATAAGCAATGAATGTGAAGTGTTTAAAGTTATTGAAGAGAAACTGAAATAAAGAGACGAGATAATAAATAAAAGGATAGGGAATTTGTTATTCCCCTGAAATGCAGTTTATTAATACTTGTACAAGAAAATATTTGGGAAAATAAGGAAGAGATTTGATATTAAGATAAATGGAGACGATACACAAGTTATTGAGACAAGTCAGACACAGTTATTGACGAATCGAAGTTACACTTAGAAGAATTGTTAGGACAGCTGACGCCCAGGACCCAGCCAGCCTCTAGCAACACTGGAGACACCTGAGGCTCTCCCACAGACTCACCCAGCAAGAACTCTCTGCAGAGTCTTCCTATAGAGCTCTGTGCTCTCAGTGATAGCTGCTCCCTAGGTGTTTGGCAGAGCTTTGCACGCTGACAGAATTATCCCTCGTAGGTAGGTAGGTATGGTGTTTGTCAGCAAACAAGACAAAGTGTTTCCTGACACTGGTTTTAGTCATATGATGACCCACAGCTGGACCTTAAGATCATCTGACCGAGTCCTTCTACTGGCTTACCGGTCCACCTCTTTGAAAATCATGACTACAATTTTAACCATTTTTACATGCTAACCATCAGGCTGCTTCCTTGGGCTTTAAGGTCCTCCATTCACCATGTAACTTCCAATCCGGGAGTTACCCTCCATGGAGGGCCACACACAAGAACTTTAGACAGAAGATGAGCGTCTCCGCCGGTGTCAGGATTCCCAGACACAACACCCAGTCCTTAATTTAGCGATGTTCACTTACCGGAACAACGAGACCAGAAGAGACATCTTCCTTCTTGAGAATTTCAGAGTTTTTACGCTTTCCTGAGACTGCCAGTGTGTGGCAGACTAGCAGTGAGTAGACAGTCCCTGCTGTGACCTTCCTGCTGTGACCTTCCTGCTGTGACCTTCCTGCTGTGACCTTCCTGCTGTGACCTTCCTGCTTGTGACCTTCCTGCTGTGAACTTCCTGCTGTGACCTTCCTGCTGTGACCTTCCTGCTGTGACCTTCCTGTTGTGACCATCCTGCTGTGACTATCCTGCTCTGACCATTCTGCTGTGACCTTCCTGCAGTGACCTTCCTGCTGTGACCTTCCTGCTGTGAACTTTCTGCCGTGACCTTCCTGCTGTGACCTTCCTACTGTGACCTTCCTGCTGTGGCCATCCTGCTGTGACCATCCTGCTGTGACTATCCTGCTCTGACCATTCTGCTGTGACCTTCCTGCAGTGACCTTCCTGCAGTGACCTTCCTGCAGTGACCTGACCTGTGCAACAGTCGACTACTACATCACAACCAAAATTCCCTCCAACAAATCCTCAAACACTCCTTGTAACCTTTCTCCATCAGTCCCTCCAACACTCTCTCCAACACTCCCTCCAACACTCTAACACTCTCTCCAACACTCTCGAACACTCCCTTCAACATTCTGTCCAGCACTCCTCTAACACTCTCTCTAACACTCTCTCTAACACTCCAACACTCTCGAACACTCCCTTCAACATTCTGTCCAACACTCCTCTAACTCTCTCTAACACTCTCTAACACTCCAACACTCTCGAACACTCCCTTCAACATTCTGTCCAACACTCCTCTAACACTCTCTCTAACACTCTCTAACACTCCAACACTCTCGAACACTCCCTTCAACATTCTGTCCAGCACTCCTCTAACACTCTCTCTAACACTCTCTAACACTCCAACACTCTCGAACACTCCCTTCAACATTCTGTCCAGCACTCCTCTAACACTCTCTCTAACACTCTCTAACACTCCAACACTCTCGAACACTCCCTTCAACACTGTCCAACACTCCTCTAACACTCTCTCTAACACTCCTCTAACACTCTCTCTAACACTCTCTAACACTCCAACACTCTCGAACACTCCCTTCAACACTGTCCAACACTCCTCCAACACTCCCTCCAACACTCCCTCCAACATTTCCTCATAACAAGGATAGTTTTATCTGTTATAGATCAGGTCTGGTTAACGAAGGGTCATTACCTTGAGTGAGTTTAACAAGAACAACGAGGAATAACGAAGGGGTTATCCAAGATTAGCGAAGATTAACGAAGGGGTTATCCAAAATTAACGAAGGGGTAAACCAAGATTAACGAAGGGGTAAACCAAGATTAACGAAGGGGTTAGCTAAGTTTAACGAAGATTAACGAAGGTTAAAGAAGGATTTAACCAATGCCAATTACACCTTTACACTCTCGCTCACTCCCTCACAAGCTTTCTCGCTCCTTCACACTCTCCTTTACTCCCTCACATTCTCCATCACAGGCTTCAACACCCTCACCAACGCTACAAGGCGAGAAAGGTAGTCTTCTACAGGAATGGTGACAGATTCTACAGAGGCTATGAGTTCACCTTCAAGCCTGGGCGAGACGTCGTCAACCTGGAGGCTCTCTGTGACAAGATATCTGACAGAATAGGTCAGTAACATGAGTAAAAGGTGAGTAACATGAGTAAGAAGTGTGTATAACAGAGGTTATACCTCATGGGCATGCCCAGAGGGCCAGAACATGGTCATCAGTGACCTCAACGTTACTAATGACTGTGTTACTGGCAGCTTGTGTAATGTTACATGCAGGACGACCTAGTCATGTAGACAGACAGTCTAATACAGTATAAACAAACTGACAGGTGTTATAGAGGTGGGCATCAGGTAATGAATCTATATAATACCAGAAGTGTTGTATGAGAGAGCGTAATACATCTCAGTGGATCAGAGGATCATTTGGCAACCCTGAACACAATAAATGTCAGGGGCACAGGATTATTCAACTGCCTCGCTGTGTATATAAGGGGGATTGCCAAAAGACCCCTAACAGACACCTAAAGTAAGTATCGGAAAACCCGGGCTGTGGTTCGTACGTTGGTTTACGTGCAGCCAGCAGAAACAGCCTCATTGAACAGGTCCTGATCCACCACGAGGTCTGGTCACGGACCGGTCTGCAGGGGTGTTGACTCTCGGAATGCCTTCCAGACAAAGACCCAGATATTGTCTGCAAACAGGGACATCTCTTAATCTGTCTCTTCGTCATGTCATTCACATATACCAGAAACATCGCCAGCACTAGGACTGACCCTTGTGGAACCCCACTCATCATAGTTACCCACTCTGATACCTGGTCATGTAACATCATTCCTTGTTTCTTTCCTGTCAGGTATTCTCTGATCCACTGTAGGGCCTTCCCTTTTATACCTTCCTGGTTCTCCAGCTTGTACACTAATCTCTTGTTCGGAACTGTGTTGAAAGCCTTCTTACAGTTTAAGAAGATATAGTCTACCCACTTCTCTGTTTCTCTCTCTCTGTTTTGCCTTACTTCTGTCAGTTTGTCGTAAAATTGCGGTAGGTTTGTGACAAAGGGTTTTTCCTCCCTGAAACTGTGCTCATTATTATATATAAGCTCATTCCTTTCAAGATGCACCACACATCTTTTGATAAGCTACTCCATGACTGTGCATACTATACATATCAGTGACACTGATCTGTAGTTTAATGCTACCTGCTAGTCTTCTTTCTTAAAGATAGGGGCTATATTTGATGTCTTCCACACCTCACCAAAACTATTATCCACAGAGCTGAGGAAGGGTTGTTGAGGTGGTTTGCACATGTCGAGAGGCTGGAACAAAATACAATGAGTTCAAGAGTGTATAAATCTGTAGTGGAGGGAAGGCAGGGTAGGGGTCGGCCTAGGAAAAGTTGGAAGGAGGGGGTAAAGGAGGTTTCGTGTGTGTGGGGCTTGGACTTCCAGCAGGCATGTGTGAGTGTGTTAGCTAGGAGCGAATGGAAACAAGGGGGTCTTTTAGGACTTGACGTGCTGTTGGAGTATACGCAAGGTAACATTTATGAAGGGATTCAGGGAAGCCGGCAGGCCGAACTTGAGTCCTGGAGATGGGAAGTACAGTGTCTGCACTCTGAAGGAGGGGTGTTAATGTTGCAGTTTTATAACTGTAGTGTAAAGCACCCTTCTGGCAAGACAGTGATGGAGTGAATGATGGTGAAAGTTCTTTTTTTTTTTTGGGCCACCTTGCCTTGGTGGCAACCCTGCCTTGGTAGGGTGGCCCATTTTATTTACTGTTTCTCCCACCAATTCTCTTTCCCACTGTACCTCAAGCTGGAAATTGCTCATACCACTGTAGTCCCCTCTGTTGTAGTTTGGCTTCTCCCGTCCTACTCAGGCTGCTTCACTCTCCACTTTAAACTCTACGATGTATTCAATGCTTAGGACCACATGATCACTAGCTCCGAGGGGCCTTTCATATGTGATGTCCTCAATGTCTGAATTACTCAAGGTGAATATGAGGTCCAGCCTTGCTGGTTCATTCTCTCCTCTCGCTCTGGTAGTGTTCTTAACAAGTTGATGCATGAGGTTTAACAGTACCACATCCTTTATCTTAGCCCTCCTCGATTCCGGTCCCTCATGTGGCTCCAGGTTTTTCCAGACAATCTCCTGATGATTGTGTTGTATTGTGTGTGTTCTGATATGTTTTGTGTGTGCGTGTTATGTGCATGTGTGTGTGTGTGTGTGAGTACTCACCTACTTGAGGTTGCATGAGTCGAGTCCGAGCTCCTGGCCCCGCCTCTTCACTGGTCGCTACTAGGTTACTCTCCCTGAACAGTGAGCTTTATCATACCTCTACTTAAAGCTATGTATGGATCCTGCCTTCACTACATCGCTTCCCGAACTATTCCACTTCCTGACAACTCTGTAGCTGAAGAAATACTTCCTAACATCCCTGTGATTCATCTGTGTCTTCAACTTCCAACTGTGTCCCCTTGTTGCTGTGTCCCATCTCTGGAACATCCTGTCTTTGTCCACCTTGTCAATTCCTTTCAGTATTTTGTATGTCGTTATCATGTCCCCCCTATCTCTTCTGTCCTCCAGTGTCGTCAAGTTGATTTCCTCTCCTCGTAGGACATACCTCTTAGCTCTGGGACTAGTCTTGTTGCAAACCTTTGCACTTTCTCTAGTTTCTTTACGTGCTTGGCTAGGTGTGGGTTCCAGACTGGTGCCGCATACTCCAATATGGGCCTAATGTACATGGAGAAGATCAACAGGAGGAGAGTGGTGGAGCACCTGGAAAGGAACAATATTATAAACGACAACCAGCATGGTTTCAGGGAAGGAAAATCCTGTGTCACAAACCTACTGGAGTTTTATGACAAGGTGACAAGAGGTTACTGCAAAAGCTAGAGGATCAGGCACACAACAGGAAAGGCACTGCAATGGATCAGAGAATACCTGACAGGGAGGCAACAACGAGTCATGGTACGTGATGAGGTGTCCGAGTGGGCGCCTGTGACAAGCGGAGTTCCACAGGGGTCAGTCCCAGGACCAGTGCTGTTCTTGGTATATGTGAATGGCATAACGGAAGGGATAGACTCAGAAGTGTCCTTGTCTGCAGATGATGTGAAGTTAATGAAGATAATCAAATCGGTCAAGGATCAGGCGGGACTACAAAGACGCTACAAGCCTGGTCCAGCAACTGGCTCCTTGAATTTAACCCTGCCAAATGCAAAGTCATGAAGATCGGGGAAGAGCAAAGAAGACCGTATTCAGAGTATAGTCTAGGTGGCCAAAGACTGCAAACCTCACTCAAGGAAAAAGATCTTGGGGTGAGTATAATACCGAGCACATCTCCTGAAGTGCACATCAATCAGATAACTGCGGGCGTCTGGCAAACCTAAGAATAGCGTTCCGATACCTCAGTACGGAATCGTTCAAGACTGTACACCGTGTACGTCAGGCCCATACTGGAGTATGCAGCACCAGTTTGGAACCCACACCTGGTCAAGCACGTCAAGAAATTAGAGAAAGTACAAAGGTTTGCAACAAGATTAGTTCCAGAGTTAAGGGTAATGTCCTACGAAGAAAGGTTAAGGGAAATTGGCCTGACTACACTGGAGGACAGGAGGGTCAGGGGAGACATGATAACGACATAAAAACTACTGCGCGGAATAGACAAGGTGGACAGAGACAGGATGTTTCAGAGAGGGGACACAGAAACAAGAGGTCACAATTAGAAGTTGAAGACCCAGACGAGTCACAGGGATGTTAGGAAGTATTTCTTCAGTCATAGAGTTGTGTGTGTGCGTGTGTGTGTGTATGTGTGTGTGTGTGAGTGTGTGTGTGTGTGTTTGTGTGTGTGTGTGTGTGTGTGTGTGTGTGTGTGTGTGTGTGTGTGTGTGTACTCACCTAATTGTACTCACCTAATTGTGGTTGCAGGGGTCGAGACTCAGCTCCTGGCCCCGCCTCTTCACTGATCGCTACTGGATCCTCTCTCTCTCTGCTTCCTGAGCTTTGTCATACCTCTTCTTAAAACTATGTATGGTTCCTGTCTCCACTACTTCACTTGCTAGGCTATTCCACTTGCTGACAACTCTATGACTGAAGAAATACTTCCTAACGTCCCTGTGACTCGTCTGAGTCTTCAGCTTTCAGTTGTGACCCCTTGTCCCTGTGTCCCCTCTCTGGAACATCCTATCTCTGTCTACCTTATCTATTTCCCGCAGTATCTTGTATGTCGTTATCATGTCTCCCCTGACCCTTCTGTCCTCCAGTGTCGTCAGTCCGATTTCCCTTAACCTTTCCTCGTTCGACATTCCCTTGAGCTCTGGGACTAGCCTTGTTGCAAACCTTTGTACTTTCTCTAACTTCTTGACGTGCTTGACCAGGTGTGGGTTCCAGACTGGTGCTGCATACTCCAGTATGGGCCTAACATACACAGTGTACAGTGTCTTGAACGATTCCTTAGTAAGGTATCGGAACGCTATTCTCAGGTTTGCCAGGCGCCCGTATGCTGCAGCGGTTATTTGGTTGATATGTGCCTCCGGTGATGTGCTCGGTGTTATGGTCACCCCAAGGTCTTTCTCCCTGAGTGAGGTCTGTAGTCTTTGTTCACCTAGCCTATACTCTGTCTGCGGTCTTCTTTGCCCCTCCCCAATCTTCATGACTTTGCATTTGGCTGGATTGAATTCGAGAAGCCAGTTACTGGACCACATGTCCAGCCTGTCCAGGTCTCTTTGCAGTCCTGCCTCATCCTCGTCCGATTTAATTCTTCTCATCAACTTCACATCATCTGCGAACAGGGACACTTCAGAGTCTATTCCTTCTATCATGTCGTTCACATATATAAAAAATACCACTGGTCCTAGGACTGAACCATGTGGGACCCCGCTCGTAACAGGCGCCCACTGTGATACCTCTTCACGTACCATGACTCGTTGCTGCCTCCCTGTCAGGTATTCCCTTATCCATTGCAGTGCCCTCCCTTTTACGTGCGCCTGATCCTCCAGCTTCTGCACTAATCTCTTGTGGGGAACTGTGTCAAAGGCCTTCGTGCAGTCTAGGAAAACGCAATCTACCCACCCCTCTCTCTCGTGTCTTACTTCTGTTACCTTGTCATAAAACTCCAGGAGGTTTGTGATACAGGATTTGCCTTCCATGAACCCATGCTGGTTTTCATTTATAATCTTGTTCCTTTCCAGGTGTTCGACCACTCTCCTCCTGATAATCTTCTTCATGACTTTGCACACAATACATGTCAGAGACACAGGTCTGTAGTTTAGTGCCTCGTTTCTGTTTCCTTTCTTAAATATGGGGACTACATTAGCTGTCTTCCATTTCTCAGGTAGTTGCCCAGTTTCAAGGGATGTGTTGAAGATTGTGGTTAGAGGCACGCACAGCATCTCTGCTCCTTCTCTAAGGACCCATGGGGAGATGTTGTCCGGTCCCATGGCCTTTGAGGTGTCAAGGTCACTTAAGAGCTTCTTCACCTCCTCCTCAGTTGTTCGTATGTCATCCAACACTTGTTGGTATATTCCCTCTTGATGTTCCCTTCTGTGCTGTCTTCCCATAGCCCTTCCTGTCTCTACTGTAAAAACTTCCTTAAATCTCCTGTTCAGCTCCTCACATACCTCCTGATCATTTCTTGTGAGTTCTCCACCTTCTATCCTTAATCTGATCACCTGGTCTTTGACTGTTGTCTTCCTCCTGATGTGGCTATACAACAGTTTCGGGTCAGTCTTGATTCTCGATGCTATGTCATTTTCATACTGTCGCTGGGCCTCCCTCCTTACCTGTGCGTACTCATTCCTGGCTCTGCGACTGATCTCCCTATTTTCGTGTGTTCTCTGCCTTCTGTACTTTTTCCATTCTTTATTGCATTTTGTTTTTGCCTCCTTACACCGTCGGGTAAACCAGGGGCTCGTTCTGGTCTTCCCGTTGTTACTGTTGCCCTTGGGAATAAACCTTTCCACTGCCTCCTTGCATTTTGTTGTTACATATTCCATCATTTCATTTACTGGCTTTCCTGCCAGTTCTCTGTCCCACTGGACCTCCCGCAGGAAGTTCTCCAACTCTGTGTAGTTCCCTCTTTTATAGACAGGTTCTTCCCATTCAACTCCTGTTATTCTCTCCACTTGCAGCTCTACTATGTATTCAAAGCACAGAACCACGTGGTCGCTAGCTCCTAGGAGACTCTCATACTTGATGTCCTCAATATCTGAGCTGCCCAGGGTGAACACAAGGTCCAATCTTGCTGGTTCATCCTCCCCTCTCACTCTGGTAGTGTCCTTAACATGTTGGTGCATGAGGTTTTCCAGCACCACGTCCAACATCCTGGCTCTCCATGTTTCGGGACCCCCATGTGGCACCAGGTTTTCCCAGTCAATCTCCCTGTGGTTGAAATCCCCCATAACCAGCAACTTTGCTCTGCTGGAATGAGCTCTTCTTGCCACCTCAGCAAGTGTGTCCACCATTGCTCTGTTGCTCTCTTCATATTCCTCTCTTGGCCTCCTGCAGTTCTGTGGTGGATTATACATCACTGCAATGACCACTTTGTGTGTGTGTGTGTGTGTGTGTGTGTGTGTGTGTGTGTGTGTGTGTGTGTGTGTGTGTGTGTGTGTGTGTGTGTGTGTGTGTGTGTGTGTGTGTGTGTGTGTGTGGGGTGAGTATAATACACAACACAACCACACACAACACAACACAACACAACACAATACAACACAACACAACACAGCACACACAACACAAAACAACACAACACAACACACACAACACAAAACAACACAACACACACAACACAACACAACATACAAAACACAACACAACACAACACACACAACACAACACACACAACACAACACACACAACACAACTCAACGCACACAACACAACACACACAACACAACACAACACACCCAACACAACCCAACAAAACACAACACAAGACAACACAACACACACAATACAACACAACACACACAACACAACACAACACAACACAACACACAACACAACACACACAACAGAAAACATCACAACACACCACAACACAACACAACACAGCACAACCACACACAACACAACACAACACAACCACACACAACACAACACAACACAACAAAACACAACACACACAACACAACACAACGACACACAACACAACACACACAACACAACACAACACAACACAACACAACCACACACAACACAACACAACACAACACAACACAACACACAGAACAAACACAACCACACACAACACAACACACACAACACAACACAACACAACACAACCACACACAACACAACACACACAACACAACACAACACACACAACACAACACAACACAACACACCACACCACAACACAACACAACACAACATAACACAATACAACACAACACAACACAACACAACACAACACACACAACACAACACAACCACACACAACACAACACAACACAACACAGCACAACACAACACAACCACACACAACACAACACAGCCACACACAACACAACACAACACAACACAAAACAACACAGCACAACACAACACAACACAACCACACACAACACAACACAACACAACACAACCACACACAACATAACACAGCACAACACAACACACACAACACAACACAACACAACACACACAACACAACACAACACAACACACACAACACACACAGCACAACACAACACACACACATTCCACACAACACAACACAACACACACAACACACACAACACAGCACAACACACACAACACAACACAACACACACAACACAACACAACACACACAACACAACACAACACACGCAACACAGCACAACACAACACAACACAACACACACAACACAACACAACACAACACAACACACACAACACACACAACACACACAACACAACACAACACACACAACATGACACAACACACACAACACAACACAACACACACAACACAACACACACAACACAACACACAACACAACACAACACAACACAAAACACACAACACAACACAACACACACAACACAACACAACACAGCACACACAACACAAAACAACACTACACAGCACAACACAACACAACACACACAACACAACACAACACACACAACACAACACAACACACAAAACACAACACAACACACACAACACAACACACACAACACAACACTACTCAACACACACAACACAACACACACAACACAACACAACACAACACAACAAACACAACACAACACAACACACACAACACAACACACTCAACACAACACAACACACACAACACAACACAACACACACAACACAACACATCACAACACACTTAACACAACACAACACACACAACACAACACAACACAACACACACAACACAACACAACACACACAACACAACACAACACACAAAACACAACACAACACACACAACACAACACAACTCAACACACACAACACAACACACACAACACAACACAACACACCTAACACAACACAACACAACACACACAACACAACACAACACAACACACACAACGCAACACAACACAACACACACAACACAACACAACACACACAACACAACACAACACAACACACACAAAACAACACATCACAACACACATAACAGAACACAACACACACAACACAACACAACACACACAACACAACACAACACACACAACACAACACAACACAACAACTCAACACAACACACACAACACAACACAACACAACACAACACACACAACACAACACAACACACACAACACAACACAACACAACACAACACACACAACACAACACAACACAACACAACACACACAACACAACACAACACACACAACACACGCGACACAACACAACACACACAACACAAAACAACACACACAACACAACACAACACAACACAACATAACACACACAACACAACACACACAACACACGCAACACAACACACACAACACAACACAACACATACAACACAACACAACACAACACACACAACACAACACAACACACACAACACAACACAACACAACACACAACACAACACAACATACTCAACACAACACAACACACGCAACCCAACACAACACAACACAGCACAGCACAACACAACACAACCACACAATACAACTCAACCACACACAACACAGCACAACACAACACAACACAACACAGCACAACACAACACAACCACACACAACACAACACAACACAACACAACACAACACAACACAACACAACACAGCACAACACAACACAACACAACACAACCACACACAACACAACACAACACAACACAACCACACACAACATAACACAGCACAACAAAACACAGACAACACACACAACACAACACACACAACACAACACACACAACACAACACAACACACACAACACAACACAACACAACACAACACAACACACACAACACAACACAACACACACACAACCCACACAACTCAACACAACACACACAACACACACAACACAGCACAACACACACAACACAACACAACACACACAACACAACACAACACAACACACGCAACACAACACAACACAACACAACAAACACAACACACACAACACAACATACACAACACAACACAACACACACAACACAACACAACACGACACACACAACACAACACAACACAACACAACACAACACAACACAACACACACAACACACACAACACACACAACACAACACAACACAACACAACGCACACAACACAACACACACCACACAACACACGCAACACAACACAACACAACACAACACAACAAACACAACACACACAACACAATATACACAACACAACACAACACAACACAACACACACGACACAACACACACAACACAACACGCAACACAACACAACACAACACACACAACACAACACAACACAACACGCAACAAAACACAACACAACACAACACGCAACACAACACAACACAACACAACACAACACAACACAACACGCAACACAACACACACAACACAACACACACAACACAACACACACAACACAACACAACACAACACACACAACACAACACAACAAACACAACACAACACAGCACACACAACACAAAACAACACAACACAACACAACACAACACACACAACACAAAAAAACACAACATACACAACACAACACAACATACAAAACACAACACAACACAACTCACCCAACACAACACAACACAACTCACCCAACACAACACAACTCACCCAACACAACACAACTCACCCAACACAACACAACACAACTCACCCAACACAACACAACTCACCCAACACAACACAACTCACCCAACACAACACAACTCACCCAACACAACACAACTCACCCAACACAACACAACACAACTCACCCAACACAACACAACACACACAACACAACACAACACGCACAACACAACACATTGTATATTGTGTTGTGTTATATTTGCAACACAAAGACAACGGTAGTGATAACTGCATCTGAACATAATTATCCATTTTACACAGTGACCTAAATACCCCAGTTTTTGTGACAGGTTCCCAGTGACCAAGTGTTGCCACCACAACACAACACAACACAACACAGAGACCAAGTGTAGCCACCATAACACAACACAACACAACACAGAGACCAAGTGTAGCCACCACAACACAACACAACACAACACAGAGACCAAGTGTAGCCACCACAACACAACACAACACAACACAGAGACCAAGTGTAGCCACCACAACACAACACAGAGACCAAGTGTTGCCACCACAACACAACACAACACAACACAGAGACCAAGTGTTGCCACCACAACACAACACAACACAACACAGAGACCAAGTGTAGCCACCACAACACAACACAACACAACACAGAGACCAAGTGTAGCCACCACAACACAACACAACACAACACAGAGACCAAGTGTTGCCACCACAACACAACACAACACAGAGACCAAGTGTAGCCACCACAACACAACACAACACAACACAACACAACACAACACACACAACACAACACAACACAACCACACACAACACAACACAACACAACACACACAACACAACACAACACACACAACACAACACAACACAACACAACACAACACAAGCACACACAACACAACACAACACAACACAACCACACACAACATAACACAACACAACACAACACAACACAACCACACACAACACAACACAACACAACACAACACAACACAACACAACACAACCACACACAACACAACACAACACAATACAACACAACACAACACAACCACACACAACACAACACAACACAACACAACACAACACAACACAACACAACCACACACAACACAACACAACACAACACAACACAACCACACACAACACAACACAACACAACACAACACAACACAACACAACACACACAACACAACACAACACAACACAACACAACACACACAACACAACACAACACAACACAACACACACAACACAACACAACACAACACACACAGATCAACACAACACAACACAACACAACACACACAACACAAAAAACACAACACAACACAAAACAACACAACACAACACAACACACACAACACAACACAACACAACACAACACAACACAACACACACAACACAACACAACACAACACAACACAACACAAACACACACAACACAACACACACAACACAACACAACACACACAACACAACACAACACAACACCGCACAACACAATACAACACACACAACACAACACAACACAACACAACACAACCACACACAACACAACACAACACAACACAACCACACACAACACAACACAACACAACACAACACAACACACACAACACAACACAACACACATAACACAACACAACACAACACAACACAACACAACACAACCACACACAACACAACACAACACAACACAACACAAACACACACAACACAACACACACAACACAACACAACACAACACAACACAACACACACAACACAACACAACACAACACACACAACACAACACAACACAACACACAAAACACAACACACACAACACAACACAACACACACAACACACACAACACAACACAACACAACACAACACAACACAACACAACACAACACACACACAACACAACACAACACAACACAACACAACACAACACAACACACACACAACACAACACACACACAACACAACACACACACAACACAACACACACACAACACAACACACACACAACACAACACAACACACACACAACACAACACACACAACACAACACAACACACACAACACAAAACAACACAACATACACAACACAACACAACACAACACACCACAACACACACAATACAACACAACCACACACAACACAACACAAAACAACACAACACATCACAACAAAACACAACCACACACAACACAACACAACACAACACAACACAACACAACACAGCACAACACAACACAACACAACTACACACAACACAACACAACACAACACAACACACAACACAACACAAAACAACGCAACACAGACAACACACACAACAAAACACACACAACACAACACACACAACACACACAACACAACACAACACACACAACACACAACACAGCACAACACACACAGCACAACACACACAACACAACACAACACAACACACGCAACACAACACAACACAACAAACACAACACACACAACACAAAACAACACAACACAACACAATACAACAAAACATACACAACACAACACACGCAACACACACAACGCACACAACACAACACAACACAACACACACAACACAACACAACACAACACAACATACACAACACAACACAACACAACAAACACAACACAACACAACACACACAACACACACAACACACACAACATACACGACACAACACACACAACACAACACAACACACACAACACAACACACACAACACAACACACAACACAACAACACAACACAATACGCACAACACAACACAACACAACACACACAACACAACACAACACAGCACACACAGCACAAAACAACACTACACAACACAACACAACACAACTCACTCAACACAACACAACTCACCCAACACAACACAACTCACCCAACACAACACAACTCACCCAACACAACACAACTCACCCAACACAACACAACTCACCCAACACAACACAACTCACCCAACACAACACAACTCACCCAACACAACACAACACAACACAACACAACATACAAAACACAACACAACACAACACACACAACACAACACACACAACACAACACAACACACACAACACAACACACACAACACAACACAACACAACACACAACACAACACACACAACACACACAACACAACACACACAACACAACACAACACAACACACACAACACAACGCAACACAACACAACACAACACACACAACACAACACAACACACACAACACAGCACAACACAACACAACACGCACAACACAGCACACACAAGACAACCGCACACAACACAACACAACTCAACCCAACACAACACAACACAGCACACACAACACAACACAACACAACACACACAACACAACACAACACACGCAACACAACACAACACGCACAACACAACACACACAACACAACCGCATACAACACAACACAACTCAACCCAACACAACACAACACAGCACACACAACACAACACAACACACACATCACAACAACACACAACACACGCAACACAACACAACACAACACAACAAACACAACACACACAACACAACATACACAACACAACACAACACACACAACACAACACAACACGACACACACAACACAACACAACACAACACAACACAACACAACACAACACACACAACACACACAACACACACAACACAACACAACACAACACAACGCACACAACACAACACACACCACACAACACACGCAACACAACACAACACAACACAACACAACAAACACAACACACACAACACAATATACACAACACAACACAACACAACACAACACAACACACACGACACAACACACACAACACAACACGCAACACAACACAACACAACACACACAACACAACACAACACAACACGCAACAAAACACAACACAACACAACACGCAACACAACACAACACAACACAACACAACACAACACGCAACACAACACACACAACACAACACGCAACACAACACAACACAACACACACAACACAACACACACAACACAACACAACACAACACACACAACACAACACAACAAACACAACACAACACAGCACACACAACACAAAACAACACAACACAACACAACACAACACAACACACACAACACAAAAAAACACAACATACACAACACAACACAACATACAAAACACAACACAACACAACACGCACAACACACACACAACACAACTCACCCAACACAACACAACTCACCCAAGACAACACAACTCACCCAAGACAACACAACACAACACAACACAACACAACACAACACAACTCACCCAACACAACACAACTCACCCAAGACAACACAACTCACCCAACACAACACAACACACACAATACAACACAACACAACACAACACAACACAACACACACAACACAACACAACACGCACAACACAACACATTGTATATTGTGTTGTGTTGTATTTGCAACACAAAGACAACGGTAGTGATAACTGCATCTGAACATAATTATCCATTTTACACAGTGACCTAAATACCCCAGTTTTTGTGACAGGTTCACAGAGACCAAGTGTTGCCACCACAACACAACACAACACAGAGACCAAGTGTAGCCACCACAACACAACACAACACAGAGACCAAGTGTAGCCACCACAACACAACACAACACAACACAGAGACCAAGTGTAGCCACCACAACACAACACAACACAACACAGAGACCAAGTGTAGCCACCACAACACAACACAACACAACACAGAGACCAAGTGTTGCCACCACAACACAACACAACACAACACAGAGACCAAGTGTAGCCACCACAACACAACACAACACAACACAGAGACCAAGTGTAGCCACCACAACACAACACAACACAACACAGAGACCAAGTGTAGCCACCACAACACAACACAACACAACACAGAGACCAAGTGTAGCCACCACAACACAACACAACACAGAGACCAAGTGTAGCCACCACAACACAACACAACACAACACAACACAATACAACACAACACAACACAACACAACACAACACACACAACACAACACAACAAAACACTCACAACACAACACAACACACACAACACAACACAACACAACACAACACACACACACAACACAACACAACACAACACAACCAACAACACAACACAACACAACACAACACAACACAACCAACACAACACAACACAACACAACACAACACAACACAACACAACACAACCACAACACAACCAACACAACACAACACAACACAACACAACACAACCAACACAACACAACACAACACAACACAACACAACACAACACAACACAAGCAACACAACACAACACAAGCAACACAACACAACACAAGCAACACAACACAACACAACACAACACAACACAACACAACACAACACACACAACACAACACAACACAACACAACACAACACACACAACACAACACAACACAACACAACACACACAACACAACACAACACAACACAACACAACACAACACAACCACACACAACACAACACAACACAACACAACACAACACAACCACACACAACACAACACAAAACAACACAACACAACACAACACACACAACACAACACAACACAACACAACACAACACAACACACACAACACAACACAACACAACACAACACAACACAACACAAACACACACAACACAACACACACAACACAACACAACACACACAACACAACACAACACAACACAGCACAACACAATACAACACACACAACACAACACAACACAACACAACACAACCACACACAACACAACACAACACAACACAACCACACACAACACAACACAACACAACACAACACAACACACACAACACAACACAACACACATAACACAACACAACACAACACAGCACAACACAACACAACACAACCACACACAACACACACAACACAACACAACACAACACACACAACACAACACAACACAACACAACACAACACACACAACACAACACAACACAACACACACAACACAACACAACACAACACACACAACACAACACACACAACACAACACAACACACACAACACACACAACACAACACAACACAACACAACACAACACAACACAACACAACACACACACAACACAACACAACACAACACAACACAACACAACACAACACAACACACACACAACACAACACACACACAACACAACACACACACAACACAACACACACACAACACAACACACACACAACACAACACAACACACACACAACACAACACACACAACACAACACAACACACACAACACAACACAACACAACACAACACAACACAACACAATACAACACACCACAACACACACAACACAACACAACCACACACAACACAACACAAAACAACACAACACAGCACAACACAACACAACCACACACAACACAACACAACACAACACAACACAACACAACACAGCACAACACAACACAACACAACTACACACAACACAACACAACACAACACAACACAACACAACACAAAACAACGCAACACAGACAACACACACAACAAAACACACACAACACAACACACACAACACACACAACACAACACAACACACACAACACACAACACAGCACAACACACACAGCACAACACACACAACACAACACAACACAACACACGCAACACAACACAACACAACACAACAAACACAACACACACAACACAAAACAACACAACACAACACAACACAATACAACAAAACATACACAACACAACACACGCAACACACACAACGCACACAACACAACACAACACAACACACACAACACAACACAACACAACACAACATACACAACACAACACAACACAACAAACACAACACAACACAACACACACAACACACACAACATACACGACACAACACACACAACACAACACAACACACACAACACAACACACACAACACAACACACAACACAACAACACAACACAATACGCACAACACAACACAACACAACACACACAACACAACACAACACAGCACACACAGCACAAAACAACACTACACAACACAACACAAGTCAACACACACAACACAACACAACACACGCAACACAACACAAGTCACCCAACACAACACAACACACACAACACAACGCAACACACACACAACGCAACACAACACAACACACTCAACACAACAGAACACACACAACACAACACAACACACACAACACAACACATCACAACACACATGACACAACACACACAACACAACACAACACAACACACACAACACAACACACACAACACAACACAACACACACAACACAACACACACAACACAACACAACACAACACACAACACAACACACACAACACACACAACACAACACACACAACACAACACAACACAACACACACAACACAACACAACACAACACACACAAGACAACACAACACACACAACACAGCACAACACAACACAACACGCACAACACAACACACACAACACAACCGCATACAACACAACACAACTCAACCCAACACAACACAACACAGCACACACAACACAACACAACACAACACACACAACACAACACACACAACACAACACAACACACACAACACAGCACAACACAACACAACACACAACACAACACAACACAACACAACACAACACAACACACAACACAACACAACACACACAACACAACAAACACAGCACACACAACACAACACAACACACACAACACACACAACACAACACACACAACACACACAACACAACACACACAATACAACACAACACAACACACACAACACAACACAACACACACAACACACACAACACAACACACACAACACACACAACACAACACACACAATACAACACAACACAACACACACAACACAACACAACACAACACATCACACACAACACACACAACACAACACAACACACACAATACAACACAACACAACACAACACAACACAACACACACAACACAACACAACACGCACAACACAACACAACACAACACAACACAACACAACAAACACACACAACACAACACGCACAACACAACACAACACAACACAACAAACACACACAACACAACACAACACGCACAATACAACACAACACAACACAACACAACACACTCAACACACACAACAAACACAACACAACACAACACACACAACAGACACACACACACACACACACACACTCACACACACACACACACACACACACACACACACACACACACACACACACACACACACACACACACACACACACACACTCACACACACACACACACACTCACACACACACACACACACACACACACACACACACACACACACACACACACACACACACACACACACACACACACACACACACACACACACACACTTCTGAGTCTATCCCTTCCGTCATGTCGTTCACATATACCAAGAATAGCACTGGTCCCACGACTGACCCCTGTGGGACCCCGCTAGTTGTGGTGTCTATTCATTCAGCCTTTATCTTTTTACACTCGGTAAGTTTACCATGACATACTATCCGCTTCTCCCTTTTCCTGTTTATTATATCAGTGTGGAATAGTTTGTAGCCCTGAATGTTCTTTTAGAAGGCGAGGCTCAACATTCTGTCAGTGTGGAATAGTTTGTAGCCCTGAATGTTCTTTTAGAAGGCGAGGCTCAACATTCTGTCAGTGTGGAATAGTTTGTAGCCCTGAATGTTCTTTTAGAAGGCGTGGCTCAACATTCTGTCAGTGTGGAATAGTTTGTAGCCCTGAATGTTCTTTTAGAAGGCGTGGCTCAACATTCTGTCAGTGTGGAATAGTTTGTAGCCCTGAATGTTCTTTTAGAAGGCGTGGCTCAACATTCTGTCAGTGTGGAATAGTTTGTAGCCCTGAATGTTCTTTTAGAAGGCGAGGCTCAACATTCTGTCAGTGTGGAATAGTTTGTTGCCCTGAATGTTCTTTTAGAAGGCGAGGCTCAACATTCTGTCAGTGTGGAATAGTTTGTTGCCCTGTTGTTGTTGTTCTTTGGCTGTCTGAGTCTTTAAATTCCTTATTTGCGTCGCTTTGTCTCCTCTCTTGCTACCGTCCCAGCGCTCCTCTCGTGTATATACTGGCACCTTACCTTCGTGCTGGTATACTCCATCATACGTATCTTATGTATAATGTAACACACACATACACACACACACACACACACACACACACACACAAACACACACACACACACACACACACACACACACACAAACACACACACAAACACACACACACACACACACACACACACACACACACACACACACACACACAAACACACACCTACAACAGGCCTAGTGTCTAATCGGCATGTGCCTAGGACAAAATGGTAACTAACACACACACCTACAACAGGCCTAGTGTCTAATCGACATGTGCCTAGGACAAAATGGTAACTAACTAACACACACACACACACACACACACACACACACACACACACACACACACACACACACACACACACACACACGCATGCACGCGCGCACACACACAAACACACACACACACACACACACACACACACACACACACACACACACACACACACACACACACACACACACACACACACACACACACACACACAGGAGGGTCAGGGGAGACATCATAACGACATATAAAATACTGCACGGAATAGACGAGGTGGACAAAGACGGGATGTTCCAGAGATGGGACACAGACACAAGAGGTCACAATTGGAAGTTGAAGACTCAGATGAGTCAAAGAGATGTTAGGAAGTATTTCTTCAGCCATAGAGTTGTCAGGCAGTGGAATAGCCTAGAAAGTGATGTAGTGGAGGCAAGAACCATACATAGTTTTAAGGAGAGGTATGATAAAGCTCATGGAGCATTGAGAGAGAGGACCCAGTAGCAATCAGTGAAGAGGCGGGGCCAAGAGCTAAGACTCGACCCCTGCAACCACAAATAGGTGAGTACACACACAGTGTGCATTAATGTATAACCCACCATGGAACAGCAGGAGAGCAATAGAGCGACGGTTGACACACTGGCTGCAGTGGCCAGAAGAGCTCATGCATGCAGGGCAAAGCTCCTGATCATGGGTGACTTTAACCACAAGGAAATCGATTGGGAGAACTTGGAGCCACATGGGGGCCAAGATACATAGAGGGCTAAGATGATGGAGGTGGTACTGGAAAACTTCATGTACCAACACGTAAGGGACACTACAAGAGAGAGAGGAAAGGATGAACCAGCAAGACTGGACCTAGTATTCACCTTGAGTAGTGCAGATATTGAGGACATCACATATGAAAGACCCCTTGGGGCCAGCGATCATGTGGTTTTAAGCTTCGAATACACAGTAGAGCTACAAGTGGAGGGGGAAGCAGGAAGGCCAGGGTGAATGAAGCCAAACTACAAGAAAGGGGACTACACGGGAATGAGGAACTTTCTGAACGGGGTTCAGTGGGACAGAGAACTGGCAGGGAAGCCAGTTAATGAGATGATGGAATATGTAGCAACAAAATGCAAGGAGGCTGAGAAGAGGTTTGTACCCAAGGGTAACAGGAATAATGAAAAAGCCAGGATGAGCCCATTGTTCACCCAAAGGTGCAGGGAGGCAAAAACCATGTGTGATAGGGAATGGAAGAAATATAGAAGGCAAAAAGTATCCAGGAGAATAAGGAGAGCAGTCGTAGAGCCAGAAATGAATATGCACAGATAAGAAGGGAGGCCCAACGACAATATGAAAACGACATAGCAGCGAAAGCAAAATCTGACCCGAAGCTGTTATACAGCCACATCAGGAGGAAAACAACAGTCAAGGACCAGGTAATCAGGCTAAGGAAGGAAGGAGGAGAGACAACAAGAAATGACTGTGAAGTATGTGAGGAACTCAACAAGAGATTCAAAGAAGTGTTCACAGAGGAGACAGAAGGGGCTCCAGAAAGACGGAGAGGTGGGGCACACCACCAAGTGCTTGACACGGTACACACAACCGATTAAGAAGTGAAGAGGCTTCTGAGTGAGCTAGATACCTCAAAGGCAATGAAGCCGGATAACATCTCTCCATGGGTCCTGAGAGAGGGAGCAGAGGCGCTATGTGTACCCCTAACAACAATATTCAATACATCTATTGAAACAGGGAGATTGCCTGAGGCATGGAAGACAGCAAATGTAGTCCCAATCTTCGAAAAGTAGACAGACATGAAGCACTAAACTACAGACCAGTGTCACTGACATGTATAGTATGCAAAATCATGGAGAAGATTATCAGGAGAAGAGTGGTGGAACACCTAGAAAGGAACGATCTCATCAACAGCAGCCAACATGGTTTCAGGGACGGAAAATCCTGTGTCACAACCTACTGGAGTTCTATGGCATGGTGACAGCGGTAAGACAAGAGAGAGAGAGAGAGGTGGGTGGATTGCATTTTCTTGGACTGCAAGAAGGCGTTTGACACAGTTCCACACAAGAGATTAGTGCAAAAACTGGAGGACCAAGCAGGTATAACAGGGAAGACACTACAATGGATCAGGGAATACTTGTCAGCAAGACAGCAGCGAGTCATGGTACGTGGCGAGGTGTCAGAGTGGGCACCTGTGACCAGCGGGGTCCCACAGGGGTCTGTTCTAGGACCAGTGCTGTTTCTGATGTTTGTGAACGGCATGACGGAAGGAATAGACTCCGAAGTGTCTCTGTTTGCAGATGACGTGAAGTTGATGAGAAGAATTCATTCGATCGAAGACCAGGCAGAACTACTAAGGGATCTGGACAGGCTGCAGACCTGGTCCAGCAAATGGCTCCTGGAGTTCAACCCCACCAAGTGCAAAGTCATGAAGACTGGGGAAGGGCAAAGAAGACCGCAGACGGAATACAGTCTAGGGGCCAGAGACTACAAACCTCACTCAGGGAAAAAGATCTTGGGGTGAGTATAACACCTGGCATATCTCCTGAAGCGCACATCAACTAAATAACTGCCGCAGCATATGGGCGCCTAGCAAACCTCAGAACAGCATTCCAACATTTTAATAAGGAATCGTTCAGGACCCTGTACACCGTGTACGTTAGGCCCATATTGGAGTATGCGGCACCAGTTTGGAACCCACACCTAACCAAGCACGTGAAGAAACTAGGGAAAGTGCAAAGGTTTGCAACAAGACTAGTCCCAGAGCTAAGGAGTATGTCCTACGAGGAGAGGAAATCGACCTGACGTCACTGGAAGACAGAAGTGTTAGGGGGATATGATAACGACATATAAAATACTGAGATGTATAGACAAGGTGGACAGAGACAGGATATTCCAGAGATGGGATACAGCAACAAGGGATCACAGTTGGAAGTCGAAGCTTCAGATGAATCACAGGATGTTAGGAAGCATTTCTTCAATCACAGAGTTGTCAGGAAATGGAATAGCCTGCGTAGTGATGTAGTGGAGACAGGATCCATACATAGCTTTAAGAAGAGGTGTGATAAAGCTCACTCACACCTCACTCAGGTCACCATGTGTCACTCACACCTCACTCAGGCCACCATGTGTCACTCACACCTCACTCAGGTCACCATGTGTCACTCACACCTCACTCAGGCCACCATGTGTCACTCACACCTCACTCAGGTCACCATGTGTCACTCACACCTCACTCATGTCACCATGTGTCACTCACATCTCACTCTCCACCTATATATACTGTCTTGTTAACCTCTGTATGTTAGAAGTGATCAAGGTCCCAGGACCAAAACATTTAAAACAGAACGAGTCCTTGGTTCACCCAAAGGTGTAGGGAGGCAAAAACTAGGTGTACTAGAGAATAGAAAAGGTACAGAAGACAGAGAACTCGGGAAAATAAAGAGATTAGCCGAAGAGCCAGAAACGAATATGCACAGATAAGAAGTGAGGCTCAGCTACAATACGAAATGACATAGCATTGAAAGTCAAGTTTGACCCGAAGCTGTTGTACAGCCACATCAGGAGGAAAATAACAGTCAAGGACCAGGTAATCAGACTGAGGAAGGGTGATGGGGAGTTCACAAGAAACGACCGAGAGGTATGTCATGTTGAAGATTTTGGCCTTACCTGCTGTGTTTAAATTATAACTATATATAATGAACACTTAGCTGATAAATGACAGCAAATCGTCTACACAGCCGCCCCTGCAGACGAGGTCTAGAAGCTGTCGAAACCATCACAACATTGGGCTGTCAAGAGATACAATTTGTAAGTATAAATTACCCCTAGGGGGTGTTATGTCAGCATATTTCATTCGATGATGGCTGACGAAATACCTACTTGTTTGGACTCAAAAGTCCACACCTTACTGCCGATTATAGGTTGATTACAAACTCCTTGTGACTCAAGAATTGCGCAATCCCCCGATCTACAAGAAATTCGTAACATACCTTGCTCTTTGTAACGTGAGCTATGGTGTTCTCAACACCTTCGACAGGTATCGGTGACTTGATAGAAGCTGAAGTGTCCTTGGATGTCCACGTCTTCCACTGTCTAGGAAACGCACACTGGTACACTATGTTCCACAAGATTTGTCTTTATTGTTCACAATGTATCACAAGAGAAGCTGATCACACTTCTCTTATGTTTATTGTGTTTGAGACACTTTGTTCACACTAACGCACAGATCAGTGTTCTTTGCTGGTTATCCTGGCGTCAGTGTCACTCTCTCTAGAGTCAAAGTTAATCTGGCCTCGCCACACCGCCCCAAGCCGTCACTGCCCTAGCACAAAAAAAAAAAAACGCTGACCTTGTCACCTCCTCGATGAAGCAAAGCAGAATGTTTGTTTCTTGCTGTCTTAAGCATAGACAACAATGTACACTATCTTTACTATGGTAATAAAGTGGGAGCAGGATTTTCCTTAATTGTCCTGCTAAAGTAAGAATGTACTGTCTCTTATAAAAATACACTTTGCAACACCGCTGCAAGGAGCAGAGGTCACTTGAGTACGTGGCGTAGCATCTGTGATCAATTACTCACTCTAGCAGTAAACAAGACGCTCGCCGCTTCTGAGAGGGCTTGGCCCCTCAGGGCTGAAAGGGCTGAAGGGGGCTGATACTCCCCTCCTGGAGAAAATTTCTCCACATGTCAGGAGCTCAACACGAGATATAAAAAAGTATTTACAATGAAAACTGGTAGGACT
This sequence comes from Cherax quadricarinatus, assembly GCF_038502225.1. NCBI lineage: Eukaryota > Metazoa > Arthropoda > Malacostraca > Decapoda > Parastacidae > Cherax > Cherax quadricarinatus. The sequence continues at coordinate 22,613,625 of NC_091358.1, read as the reverse complement.
CCAGGAAATCAGAACAGGGGGGCACACCAGCAAGTGCTGGATCAGGCACACATAACCAAGGAGGAGGTGAAGAAGATGCTATGTGAACTTGATACCTCAAAGGCGGTGGGACCAGACAACATCTCTCCATGGGTCCTTAAAGAGGGAGCAGAGATGCTGTGTGTGCCACTAACAAAGCACTTATACACTTTTTAAAAAAGAGAAACAGTCATGAGGCATTAAACCACAGACCCGTGTCACTAACGTGTATAGTATGCAAAGTCATGGAGAAGATCATCAGGAGGAGAGGGGTGGAGCACCTGGAACGGAACAATATTATAAACGACAACCAGCACGGTTTCAGGGAAGGAAAATCCTGTGTCACAAACCAACTGGAGTTTTATGACAAGGTGACAAGAGGTTACTGCAAAAGCTAGAGGATCAGGCACACAACAGGAAAGGCACTGCAATGGATCAGAGAATACCTGACAGGGAGGCAACATCGAGTCATGGTACGCGACGAGGTGTCCGAGTGGACGCCTTTGACAAGCGGGGTTCCACAGGGGTCAGTCCCAGGACCAGTGCTGTTCTTGGTATATGTGAATGACATAACGGAAGGGATAGACTCAGAAGTGTCCCTGTCTGCAGATGATGTGAAGTTAATGAAGAGAATCAAATCGGTCAAGGATCAGGCGGGACTACAAAGACGCTACAAGCCTGGTCCAGCAACTGGCTCCTTGAATTTAACCCTGCCAAATGCAAAGTCATGAAGATCGGGGAAGAGCAAAGAAGACCGTAGACAGAGTATAGTCTAGGTGGCCAAAGACTGCAAACCTCACTCAAGGAAAAAGATCTTGGGGTGAGTATAATACAGAGCACATCTCCTGAGGTGCACATCAATCAGATAACTGCGGGCGTCTGGCAAACCTAAGGATAGCGTTCCGATACCTCAGTACGAAATCGTTCAAGACTGTACACCGTGTACGTCAGGCCCATACTGGAGTATGCAGTACCAGTTTGGAACCCACACCTGGTCAAGCACGTCAAGAAATTAGAGAAAGTACAAAGGTTTGCAACAAGACTAGTTCCAGAGTTAAGGGGAATGTCCTACGAAGAAAGGTTAAGGGAAATCCGCCAGACGACACTGGAGGACAGGAGGGTCAGGGGAGACATGATAACGACATATAAATTACTGCGCGGAATAGACAAGGTGGAGAGAGACAGGATGTTCCAGAGAGGGGACACAGAAACAGGAGGACACAATTGGAAGCCGAAGACTCAGACGAGTCACAGGGATGTTAGGAAGTATTTCTTCAGTCATAGAGTTGTCAGGCAGTGGAATAGCCTAGCAAGTGACGTAGTGGAGGCAGGAACCATACATAGTTTTAACAAGAGGTATGACAAAGCTCAGGAAGCAGAGAGGGAGACGACCTAGTAGCGATCAGTGATGAGGCGGGGCCAGGAGCTGAGTCTCGACCCCTGCAACAACAATTAGGTGAGTACAGTTAGGTGAGTACACACACGCACAGTTATAATCACATATCACCAACAGTGTTCAAACAGTCATTGTATAAACCTTGGTAATAAATATTGACAAGTTGGTTCAGAAAAATACGTAAGCAAACACTAGCACGTATTATTACTAAATGTTTCGTATCTGGGACCTTGATCACTTCTGACATACAGAAGTTAACAAGACAGTGTATGTAGGTGGAGGGTGAGGTGTGAGTGACACATGGTGACCTGAGTGAGGTGTGAGTGACACATGGTGACCTGAGTGAGGTGTGAGTGACACATGGTGACCTGAGTGAGGTGTGAGTGACACATGGTGACCTGAGTGAGGTGTGAGTGACACATGGTGACCTGAGTGAGGTGTGAGTGACACATGGTGGAGTGAGGTGTGAGTGACACATGAGTGAGGTGTGAGTGACACATGGTGAGTGAGGTGTGAGTGACACATGGTGACCTGAGTGAGGTGTGAGTGACACATGGTGACCTGAGTGAGGTGTGAGTGACACATGGTGACCTGAGTGAGGTGTGAGTGACACATGGTGGCCTGAGTGAGGTGTGAGTGACACATGGTGACCTGAGTGAGGTGTGAGTGACACATGGTGACCTGAGTGAGGTGTGAGTGACACATGGTGACCTGAGTGAGGTGTGAGTGACACATGGTGACCTGAGTGAGGTCTGACACATGGTGACCTGAGTGAGGTGTGAGTGACACATGGTGACCTGAGTGAGGTGTGAGTGATACATGGTGACCTGAGTGAGGTCTGACACATGGTGACCTGAGTGAGGTGTGAGTGACACATGGTGACCTGAGTGAGGTGTGAGTGATACATGGTGACCTGAGTGAGGTGTGAGTGACACATGGTGGCCTGAGTGAGGTGTGAGTGACACATGGTGACCTGAGTGAGGTGTGAGTGACACATGGTGGTCTGAGTGAGGTGTGACACATGGTGACCTGAGTGAGGTGTGAGTGACACATGGTGACCTGAGTGAGGTGTGAGTGATACATGGTGACCTGAGTGAGGTGTGAGTGACACATGGTGGCCTGAGTGAGGTGTGAGTGACACATGGTGACCTGAGTGAGGTGTGAGTGACACATGGTGGCCTGAGTGAGGTGTGACACATGGTGACCTGAGTGAGGTGTGAGTGACACATGGTGACCTGAGTGAGGTGTGAGTGATACATGGTGACCTGAGTGAGGTGTGAGTGACACATGGTGGCCTGAGTGAGGTGTGACACATGGTGACCTGAGTGAGGTGTGAGTGATACATGGTGACCTGAGTGAGGTGTGAGTGATACATGGTGACCTGAGTGAGGTGTGAGTGACACATGGTGGCCTGAGTGAGGTGTGACACATGGTGACCTGAGTGAGGTGTGAGTGACACATGGTGACCTGAGTGAGGTGTGAGTGACACATGGTGGCCTGAGTGAGGTGTGACACATGGTGACCTGAGTGAGCTGTGAGTGACACATGGTGACCTGAGTGAGGTGTGAGTGATACATGGTGACCTGAGTGAGGTCTGACACATGGTGACCTGAGTGAGGTGTGAGTGACACATGGTGACCTGAGTGAGGTGTGAGTGATACATGGTGACCTGAGTGAGGTGTGAGTGACACATGGTGGCCTGAGTGAGGTGTGAGTGACACATGGTGACCTGAGTGAGGTGTGAGTGACACATGGTGGTCTGAGTGAGGTGTGACACATGGTGACCTGAGTGAGGTGTGAGTGACACATGGTGACCTGAGTGACGTGTGAGTGATGCATGGTGACCTGAGTGAGGTGTGAGTGACACATAGTGGCCTGAGTCAGGTGTGAGTGACACATGGTGACCTGAGTGAGGTGTGAGTGACACATGGTGGCCTGAGTGAGGTGTGACACATGGTGACCTGAGTGAGGTGTGAGTGACACATGGTGACCTGAGTGAGGTGTGAGTGATACATGGTGACCTGAGTGAGGTGTGAGTGACACATGGTGGCCTGAGTGAGGTGTGACACATGGTGACCTGAGTGAGGTGTGAGTGATACATGGTGACCTGAGTGAGGTGTGAGTGATACATGGTGACCTGAGTGAGGTGTGAGTGACACATGGTGGCCTGAGTGAGGTGTGACACATGGTGACCTGAGTGAGGTGTGAGTGACACATGGTGACCTGAGTGAGGTGTGAGTGACACATGGTGGCCTGAGTGAGGTGTGACACATGGTGACCTGAGTGAGCTGTGAGTGACACATGGTGACCTGAGTGCGGTGTGAGTGATACATGGTGACCTGAGTGAGGTGTGAGTGACACATGGAGACCTGAGTGAGGTGTGACACATGGTGACCTGAGTGAGGTGTGAGTGACACATGGTGATCTGAGTGAGGTGAGTGACACATGGTGACCTGAGTGAGGTGTGAGTGACACATGGTGACCTGAGTGAGGTGTGAGTGACACATGGTGGCCTGAGTGAGGTGTGAGTGACACATGATGACCTGAGTGAGGTGTGAGTGACACATGGTGATCTGAGTGAGGTGAGTGACACATGGTGGCCTGAGTGAGGTGTGAGTGACACATGGTGACCTGTGTGAGGTGTGAGTGACACATGGTGATCTGAGTGAGGTGTGAGTGACACATGGTGACCTGAGTGAGGTGTGAGTGACACATGGTGACCTGAGTGAGGTGTGAGTGACACATGGTGACCTGAGTGAGGTGTGAGTGACACATGGTGACCTGAGTGAGGTATGAGTGACACATGGTGGCCTGAGTGAGGTGTGAGTGACACATGGTGACCTGAGTGAGGTGTGAGTGACACATGGTGATCTGAGTGAGGTGTGAGTGACACATGGTGATCTGAGTGAGGTGTGAGTGACACATGGTGACCTGAGTGAGGTGTGAGTGACACATGGTGACCTGAGTGAGGTGTGAGTGACACATGCTGACCTGAGTGAGGTGTGAGTGAAAATGGTGACCTGAGTGAGGTGTGATTGACACATGGTGACCTGAGTGAGGTGTGAGTGACACATGGTGACATGAGTGTGGTGTGAGTGACACATGGTGACCTGAGTGTGGTGTGAGTGACACATGGTGATCTGAGTAAGGTGTGAGTGACACATGGTGGCCTGAGTGAGGTGTGAGTGACACATGGTGACCTAAGTGAGATGTGAGTGACACATGGTGACCTGAGTGAGGTGTGACTGACACATGGTGACTTGAGTGACGTGTGACTGACACATGGTGACTTGAGTGACGTGTGACTGACACATGGTGATCTGAATAAGGTGTGAGTGACACATGGTGACCTGAGTGAGGTGTGAGTGACACATGGTGACCTGAGTGAGGTGTGAGTGACACATGGTGACCTAAGTGAGATGTGAGTGACACATGGTGACCTGAGTGAGGTGTGACTGACACATGGTGACTTGAGTGACGTGTGACTGACACATGGTGACCTGAGTGAGGTGAGTGACACATGGTGACCTGAGTGACGTGTGAGTGACACATGGTGACCTGAGTGAGGGGTGAGTGACACATGGTGACCTGAGTGAGGTGTGAGTGACGCATGGTGACCTGAGTGAGGTGTGAGTGACACATGGTGACCTGAGTGAGGTGTGAGTGACACATTTTGACCTGAGTGAGGTGTGAGTGATGCATGGTGACCTGAGTGAGGTGTGAGTGATGCATGGTGACCTGAGTGAGGTGTGAGTGACACATGGTGACCTAAGTGAGGTGTGAGTAATGCATGGTGACCTGAGTGAGGTGTGAGTGACACATGGTGATCTGAGTGAGGTGTGAATGACATATGGTGACCGAGTGAGGTGTGAGTGACACATTGTGACCTGAGTGAGGTGTGTATGACACATGGTGACCCGAGTGAGGTGTGAGTGACACATGGTGACCTGAGTGGGGTGTGAGTGACACATGGTGACCTGAGTGAGGTGTGAGTGACACATGGTGACCCGAGTGAGGTGTAAGTGACACATGGTGGCCTGAGTGAGGTGTGAGTGACACATAGTGACCTGAGTGAGGTGTGAGTGACACATGGTGACCTGAGTGAGGTGTGAGTGACGCACGGTGACCTGAGAGAAGTGTGAGTGACACATGGTGATCTGAGTGAGGTGTGAGTGATACATGGTGACCTGAGTGAGGCGTGAGTGACACATGGTGACCTGAGTGAGGCATGAGTGACATATGGTGGCCTGAGTGAGGTGTGAGTGACACATGGTGACCTGAGTGAGGTCTGAGTGACTCATGGTGACCCGAGTGAGGTGTGAGTGACACATGGTGACCTGAGTGGAGTGTGAGTGGCACATGGTGACCTAAGTGAGGTGTGAGTGACACATGGTGACCGAATGAGGTGTGAGTGACACATGGTGACCTGAGTGAGGTGTGAGTGATGCATGGTGACCTGAGTGAGGTGTGAGTGACACACGGTGACCTGAGTGAGGTGTGAGTGACACATTTTGACCTGAGTGAGGTGTGAGTGATGCATGGTGACCTGAGTGAGGTGTGAGTGACATTTGGTGACCTGAGTGAGGTGTGAGTGACACATGGTGACCTAAGTGAGGTGTGAGTGATGCATGGTGACCTGAGTGAGGTGTGAGTGACACATGGTGACCTGAGTGAGGTGTGAGTGACACATGGTGACCTGAGTGAGGTGTGAGTGACACATTGTGACCTGAGTGAGGTGTGAGTGACACATGGTGACCCGAGTGAGGTGTGAGTGACACATGGTGACCTGAGTGGGGTGTGAGTGACACATGGTGACCTGAGTGAGGTGTGAGTGACACATGGTGACCTGAGTGAGGTGTAAGTGACACATGGTGACCTGAGTGAGGTGTGAGTGACACATGGTGACCTGAGTGAGGTGTGAGTGACACATGGTGACCTGAGTGAGGTGTGAGTGATGCATGGTGACCTGAGAGAAGTGTGAGTGACACATGGTGACCTGAGTGAGGTGTGAGTGACACATGGTGACCTGAGTGAGGTGTGAGTGACACATGGTGACCTGAGTGAGGCGTGAGTGACATATGGTGGCCTGAGTGAGGTGTGAGTGACACATGGTGACCTGAGTGAGGTGTGAGTGACTCATGGTGACCCGAGTGAGGTGTGAGTGACACATGGTGACCTGAGTGAAGTGTGAGTGGCACATGGTGACCTAAGTGAGGTGTGAGTGACACATGGTGACCGAATGAGGTGTGAGTGACACATGGTGACCTGAGTGAGGTGTGAGTGATGCATGGTGACCTGAGTGAGGTGTGAGTGACACATGGTGACCTGAGTGAGGTGTGAGTGACACATTTTGACCTGAGTGAGGTGTGAGTGATGCATGGTGACCTGAGTGAGGTGTGAGTGACACATGGTGACCTGAGTGAGGTGTGAGTGACACATGGTGACCTGAGTGATGCGTGAGTGACACATGGTGACCTGAGTGAGGTGTGAGTGACACATGGTGACCTGAGTGAGGTGTGAGTGACACATGGTGACCTGAGTGATGCGTGAGTGACACATGGTGACCTGAGTGAGGTGTGAGTGACACATGGTGACCTGAGTGAGGTGTGAGTGACACATGGTGACCTGAGTGAGGTGTGAGTGACACATGGTGACCTGAGTGAGGTGTGAGTGACACATGGTGACCTGAGTGAGGTGTGAGTGACGCATGGTGACCTGAGAGAAGTGTGAGTGACACATGGTGACCTGAGTGAGGTGTGAGTGACACATGGTGACCTGAGTGAGGCGTGAGTGACACATGGTGACCTGAGTGAGGCGTGAGTGACATATGGTGACCTGAGTGAGGCGTGAGTGACATATTGTGACCTGAGTGAGGCGTGAGTGACATATGGTGGACTGAGTGAGGTGTGAGTGACACATGGTGACCTGAGTGAGGTCTGAGTGACTCATTGTGACCCGAGTGAGGTGTGAGTGACACATGGTGACCTGAGTGGAGTGTGAGTGGCACATGGTGACCTGAGTGAGGTGTGAGTGACACATGGTGGCCTGAGTGAGGTGTGAGTGACACATGGTGACCTGAGTGAGGTGTGAGTGACACATGGTGGCCTGAGTGAGGTGTGAGTGACACATCGTGACCTGAGTGAGGTGTGAGTGACACATGGTGGCCTGAGTGAGGTGTGAGTGACACATGGTAACCTGAGTGAGGTGTGAGTGACACATGGTGGCCTGAGTGAGGTGTGAGTGACACATGGTGACCTGAGTGAGGTGTGAGTGACACATGGTGACCTGAAGAATGTTATATTGAGAGTAGGACAGGTAGACAATGTGATCACGTGACTCCTGTGTTGTTAGGCAGGTGCTGCTTTGTCTGGTTGAGTATTATGTATGTTAATGTTTGTGATATTTTGTAACTTCCAGTATTATGCTCTATGGTGTTGGTGACGGTGATTAACGAAGCTTCCAGACATCGCCGGCGTCTAAGATCTTGTTCTGTGAGAACGAGTCGTACCTCATCCAAATTCATCAAATGTCCCGCAGAGTCGTTGTGGAGGACACTGACGTCTCTGTTGCTGGCATTTCAATTTTCATTTAGGTGGACTGAAAGATTTCTGCCTGTTTCTCCAACATATTTCTTGGTACAGTATCCACAGGGGATGGTGTAGACGCCCACTGTGGAAGTTAGTGTGGGACTGTGTTTCATAGTGAGATCTTTGATAAATGATGTATTGATGGCGGAAACATTTATGTTACTCTTAGCAAGTACCTGGAGAGTATTCTTAGCAACATCCCCACCTGGGAGCACTATGACCTGCTTAGTGGACTGTACCATGAGGTTGGCGAGCACATCACTCAGCGGGCTGCCTAGTGTCATCCCAAAGCTATGTTTGTAACAGTTGTTCTGATACATGAAGAGGTTAAAATTAATACTAAATCCACTAGATGACGAAATTCAGTTACTGAGGCTTCTAGAGCGGTCATTCCCAGAAGATACATCCAAGCACTCAGGAGCTGGACTAACAACGATGATATCATCACTAACATCTCTGACAAAGGAGGAGGTGTTCTTAATCAACACTCTCGACTACAACCATAAACTCTTGAACATCATCAGTGACGCCAACACACCCAGAGCCGGAGTAAGATTTTGTAGGCCCTGGGCTACAGGTACTGTGACGTCCCTGGGCTACAGGCAATGTGACGCCCCTGGGCTACAGGTACTGTGGCGCCCCTGGGCTACAGGCACTGTGACGCCCCTGGGCTACAGGTGCTGTGACGCCCCTGGGCTACAGGTACTCTGACACCCATGGGCTACAGGCACTGTGACGCCCCTGGGCTACAGGTACTGTGACGCCCCTGGGCTACAGGCACTGTGACGCCCCTGGGCTACAGGTGCTGTGACGCCCCTGGGCTACAGGTACTCTGACGCCCATGGGCTACAGGCACTGTAACGCACCTGGGCTACAGGTACTGTGACGCACCTGGGCTACAGGTACTGTGACGCCCCTGGGCTACAGGTACTGTGACGCCCCTGGGCTACAGGTACTGTGACGCCCCTGGGCTACAGGTACTGTGACGCCCCTGGGCTACAGGCACTGTGACGCACCTGGGCTACAGGTACTGTGACGCACCTGGGCTACAGGTACTGTGACGCCCCTGGGCTACAGGTACTGTGACGCCCCTGGGCTACAGGTACTGTGACGCACCTGGGCTACAGGTACTGTGACGCACCTGGGCTACAGGTACTGTGACGCACCTGGGCTACATGGGTTCCCTGCAGCAATGCACGATCGTCAAGTGTCACTCCACTGCTGCAATATCAGCAATGTCAAGGAGTTTCGTATATTCTCCAGCATGTCTAAAACATTGCTGAGACATATAAATACTTTGTATATATTCCTAGACAATAGTAAATGACCAAGGCAGGTGATAATGTCCACCTGTCAGGGCGTTGGGGACTGAGTACTATTTCAGTACCAAATATTAGTGTCAGAACAAAGGTTGACTAATGAACTCACAGGAACTACTATAAATTGTAAGTAGTATAGCATAAAAATTATATAAAATAATATAAAAATGAAAAAAAAAAAGGTATATCGAGAGCACTTCTGCAAGCGGCGGGACTCCATGTTGCCGTCAGGTGAGCATCCAGCACCTACTTCGTGGGCTTATATCTCGGTAAGTACTGATCCTAATTTTTTTTATCATATAACATGTAGAATGATGCCCTCTTCAGATAAAAAAAAAATATTTTTTGTCAAAATATTTGGAGCGCTGGGCGAGTGAACGTGGATCTACATTTGAACAGTCTAAGGCATCCCAATATGTCCTAACACTTCGAGCATAGGTACCACACCATACAGATTAACTGGCCACCTTCCCAAAAACCTCACAGCACTTCTGGGCACCATCAGTCAAGTCGACCTCAAACACTCACGTGACCTTCTCTCTCACATTCCCATCCTGAATGTAAGAAACAAAAGCATGGCTTCCGTCAGTGTCACAGTCCTCTTTACCAACGTTCCTACTGTTGCTGCAATAAATATTCTGAGACAGGCTCACTGATAACTACGACCTCCCATTACCTCCTCTATATTTCATCAGTCTGGTGGATCTATGTGTCAATCTTGACCTCTTCATGGAGAACCTGGAGACCGAGAAATTCAGTATCTTTATTAAGGACGATATCTTGGTTTCTATCCGAGACGTATCAACAGCAAGATCCTCCTCAACAAGATCACTGTTGTCGAGACATCAATGAAGTTCAGAGTGAAACTTGAAAAAGATTTCAAAATTCCTTTCCTTGACTTCCTCCTGTGCAGTCTTCCAACAATGGCAAACTTCCCTTCAAAGTGTATAGACAACCTACCAACAAAGACGTTAATCGCTTCGTCTTGAGAACTCCTCACATCTTCAGCGTTTATTTAATTGAAGAAGAATGTATCTACTTAATGCAAGTCTTCACACGTCTTTAATTTCCATCTTTCTTCATCCAGGATTACAGACTTAACACACAAGCTAGCCTCAAAAAAATCCCCCATGAAACAGTTCTTTAAGCAGTTCATAGTGCTCCCATGTGGTGCACCTGTGTTGTTAGGTAGGTGGCGCATCTTCAGGTGTCATTCTTCAGGAGACACAGGTCACCTGAAGAATGACATATTGGGATGAGGTCTACCCGGCCTCTTCCCAATATGCCATTCTTCAGGTCGCCATGTGTTACTCACACCTCACTCAAGGTGATCAAGGTCCCAGCACTAAAACCTTTCCTAATAATTTTGTCTTATTGCTTGATCACATGTATTTTAAAACCAGTCATCAACACAGTTATTAACAGTGACAACCTCCACACACAGGTCTCATCAATGGTGTTCGCTACATCTACACACTTGATGGTCGTCGATGCTTCAGATTAGAGGAACTTGAAGATGGTCAGTCCTACGTTGCTGCCTCTGACAGGAAGTTTGTGGTTAGCATCTACCTTTATTCTACGTGTAATCTACCTCTGTGTATCTGCCCAGTTCTCACACCAGTATATCAATTTGGATAATATTAACTCCTGAGCAGACGCAGGTCTAACAACAAGAAGGCAGGAAAACAGGCCCTAATCCCTCATCGTGGTACTATAACAAGACAATTCCTAGCATTCACACAGGAATCCAGTTTTAGGTTATGCATAATGGCCTCAATTATAAATGAATCAAGTTTGAATAATCCAATGATATTATCTAATGAATGTTTATCATGTTTTATAATTGAGACTCATAATATAATATTAGTTTTGGATTTTTCAAACTTGATTCACTTATAATTGAGGTTATCATATATAACCTGTGTGAATGTTTCAGGAATTAGGGCTTGTTTTCCTGCTTTCTTTTGTTAAACTAGTGTCTGCTCAAGACATGGTGGAATAAACTATAGGCATCTCCTTTTGTATAAGCTATAGATATCTCCCTTTTGTTTCAATTGAGTCAGCCATAAACCAGTTTTTTTAATATACATATATATAGCAATACTGCAACTTGCTGGAAATCGAACTCCCTGATATTTTAGTACATCTGTTAAACCCACCAAAATTCCAAGATGCTTTAGTTTACTCAGCCATCAATATTTTATATATCAGGTGCCAAGTACCACTGTCCATGTCACCCCTGATGTGAGCACACGTGTGGCCTGGGAGACGTGAGTACACGTGTGGCCTGGGAGACATGAGCACACGTGTGGCCTGGGAGACATGAGCACACGTGTGGCCTGGGAGACGTGAGCACACGTGTGGCCTGGGAGACATGAGCACACGTGTGGCCTGGGAGACATGAGCACACGTGTGGCCTGGGAGACATGAGCACACGTGTGGCCTGGGAGACGTGAGCACACGTGTGGCCTGGGAGACATGAGCACACGTGTGGCCTGGGAGACATGAGCACACGTGTGGCCTGGGAGACGTGAGCACACGTGTGGCCTGGGAGACATGAGCACACGTGTGGCCTGGGAGACGTGAGCACACGTGTGGCCTGGGAGACATGAGCACACGTGTGGCCTGGGAGACGTGAGCACACGTGTGGCCTGGGAGACGTGAGCACACGTGTGGCCTGGGAGACATGAGCACACGTGTGGCCTGGGAGACATGAGCACACGTGTGGCCTGGGAGACATGAGCACACGTGTGGCCTGGGAGACATGAGCACACGTGTGGCCTGGGAGACATGAGCACACGTGTGGCCAGGGAGACATCAGCACACGTGTGGCCTGGGAGACATGAGCACACGTGTGGCCTGGGAGACATGAGCACACGTGTGGCCTGGGAGACATGAGCACACGTGTGGCCGGGGAGACGTGAGCACACGTGTGGCCTGGGAGACGTGAGCACACGTGTGGCCTGGGAGACATGAGCACACGTGTGGCCTGGGAGACATGAGCACACGTGTGGCCTGGGAGACATGAGCACACGTGTGGCCTGGGAGACGTGAGCACACGTGTGGCCTGGGAGACATGAGCACACGTGTGGCCTGGGAGACGTGAGCACACGTGTGGCCTGGGAGACATGAGCACACGTGTGGCCTGGGAGACATGAGCACACGTGTGGCCTGGGAGACATGAGCACACGTGTGGCCTGGGAGACATGAGCACACGTGTGGCCTGGGAGACATGAGCACACGTGTGGCCTGGGAGACATGAGCACACGTGTGGCCTGGGAGACGTGAGCACACGTGTGGCCTGGGAGACGTGATAAAATATCGTGTGTTCAATTTTGGGAGAGTTGTAACATCGTTAATTGTTCAAACCCACTTGTTCATGGATGCACTAACATATATATGTGTGGTGCCAATTAGGTAAAACTTGCGATTTTAGGTTAAATAGCAATGCTCTTCTTGCCGAATAAGGTAAGTGAAAATTTGTGTATGCAATAATTTCGCAAAAATCATTCTGAAATTATTGAAAAAAATATATTTCATTGTGTTCGTTTATTATTAAATTATTGTAAACTTATCTAAAACATATTTAGTTGGATTATGCTAAATTAAATTTCCCTTGTCATAATAAGGTCAGGTAAGTTTTCTAAGGTTCTTTTGGTACAAAATTATAAATCTTTACATTAACATAAATTAAAAATATATATCTTTAAACGTGTAAGGGAAAATTTTAGAAAGGACTTAATTTTAAATGAGTTATTGATAATTGACCAGTTTTACATATATATATATATATATATATATATATATATATATATATATATATATATATATATATATATATATATATATATATATATATATATATATGTAAGTGGGTGTCAAAGCAGCTGAGTGGCTCCTGCGGCTGAGCGGTCTCCTTCCCCGCAGTACCCGCGCCCGCCGACCCGCCCCCGCCCGCGCCCTTGTGCCCACCCTTGAGCCCGCCCGCGCCTTCTGCAGTGCCTTCTCCAGCGTCGTCCGGATCGCCCCCGCTCCCCGATTCTTTTCGAATTTTTTTTTAATTTCTTGTGCTCTCCTCGGATCAAGTTTTTGTGGTTCTCCCTCCCACCATCCACTTCCACCCCAAATATTCCTGCTCCATCTCTTCGGATCAAGTTTTTCTCGATATCAATAATAC